>NW_007726934.1:219315-266322 GCF_000696425.1 Galeopterus variegatus
GTAAGGGGATCTCAACCCTTGGCTTGGTGTTGTCAGCACCATGCTCAGCCAGTGAGCAAACCGGCCATCCCTATATGGGATCCGAACCCGCGGCCTTGGTGTTATCAGCACCGCACTCTACCGAGTGAGCCACGGGCCGGCCCCGTACTTTCCCCCTTTTTGAACAAGAACATCTATAGCTGTTACCCATATTAGTCAAGGTTCTCCAGAGAAACAGAACCAACAAGATATGTGTATATATTTATATATGTATGTATGTATGTATGTTTATGTATGTATGTGAGGGGATTTATTATGGGAATTGGCTCATGTGATTATGGAGGCCAAGAAATCTTACAATATGTTGTCTGTAAACTAGAGAACCAGGAAAGCTGCTAGTGTAAGTCCCAGATTCTGAAAGCCTAGAACCAGGAGCACCAGTGTCCTAGGGCAGGAGAAGATGAATGTCTCAGCTCAAGAAGAAAGAGCGAATTGCCCTTCCTCCGCCTTTTTGTTCTATCTGGGCCTTCAGTGGGTTAGATGTTGCCTGCCTGCATTGGTAAAGATGATCTTTACTCTGGTCTACTGATACAAATGCTAATCTTTTCTGGAAATACCCTCACAGACACACCCAGAAATAATGTTTTACCAGCTATCTGGGTATCCCTTTGCCCAGTCAAGTTGATACATAAAATTAACCATCACATTGCTCTATGCCTATTCCACACTGTTGTATGTTGAATGTGTAGGGAACAAATTATTTGTCTCATTTTCACTGATCTACAGATTCACAGAATCTGTACTTGGGGTAATGTACTTAAGGAACTACAGTCAGGGAGATAGATATCTACACCTGGTTTTGAGATTCTGGACTTCGAGCTGATGCTACAATGGGATGAAGCTTTTGAGGACCTTCAGAGGGAGAGAGTGTATTTTGCATGTGGGAAGGACATGAATCACTGGCTGCCAGCAGGTAGTTATAGTAGGTAGCCTCTAGGATGGCTCCTGGTTATTCTTGCCTCCTCTTCATATCTTCCATCCCTTGAGCATGACTGGAACCAGTGACTCACTTCTAAGGAGTAGAGGACAGCAGTGTGATGGAATATCACCTCCAAAATTAGGTTGCATAGAAACTGACCTCTCTGTTGAGCCCCTTCTCTCACACTCTTGTCATGTTGTAAGCTGCCCTGTACAGGATCTTAAGTGGTAAAGAACTGATATCTCTGGCCATCAGCCACCAAGTACCTGAGGCCTGTCAATAGCCACATGAATGAACTTGGAAGTGGATCCTCCTCCAGTGGAGGCTTGAGATGACTGAAGCCCTGCCCAGCACCTTGATTTCAACTTTGTTAGAATCTCTGAGCACCTAGCAAAGCCATAACAGATTTCTGACCCACCAAAATTGTGAGATAATAAATCGTTGTTTGAAGCTGTGAAGTTCGTGGTCATTTGTTATGCAGCAATAGATAGCTAATACAGGTGGTTTTTTTTAAAAAAAGCAAAGAGGCATGCAGGTGAGAGGTCATGGTGGCCTGAACTGGAATGGTTGCATCAGAACTGAGGCCAAGCGAACAGATCTGAGATGTATTTTGTAGGCAGAGTCAGCAGGAGTTGGTGATGGGTTGGATATAGGGGATAAAGGAGAAGGAAGTGGCAAGGATAATTCCTAGGTTATCTGCTATGGACTAATGTCCCCCCAAAATTTAGTCCCCATTGTGACAGTGTAGAGAGGGTGGGAAATCCTATTATGGTAACCGAAAGATGGAGCTTTGAAAGGTGATTGGACTGTGATGACTAGGCCTAGTGAATGGATTGATCCATTCACTGAGAAATAAGTTGATAAATTAGTGGTGGTCGTGTGCGTGGTTCTGAGGGCTTTCAAAGGAGAACACATGAGGACCTCTCTCTTTCCTTCTGCCATCTTGCAATTTGATACCCTGTGTTGCTGAAGCCACCACCAGGGAAGGCCTTCACCAGATATATTCCCTGGGCTTTGAACTTCCCAGTCTCAGAAACTGTAAGCCATAAATTTTGTTTTCTTACAAATTACCCAGTTTTGTGTATTTAATTATAACCAACAGAAACATTACATTAATACATTTATAATACATTACCTCAAGACACAACCCAGCAGATACTGGTGTGTTTACTAAGATCACTGGAAGAAAAGAGGGTAAAAGGATATCAGTAGGGGCTCAATGGCTGGAATGCAGGAGTGGATGGATGAGAAAATGCTATTAAGCTATCACTGAATGTCATTCTCTCTCTGTACTACTGCTCTGAATCAGCAGAAGTTTCAAAGAGTAACCCTGGTTCACAAAAGCAATCTGATGCTGCCATAATTTAAAACAAAAACAAAAAAAGTAGAAAATAAGGATATGGAGAAATTGGAACCCTCATACATTGCTGGTGGCAATGTAAAAAGTTAAACGCAGAATTACCATATAATCCAGCAATTCCACTCCTAGGTATATACTCCAAAGAATTTAAAATAGATATTCAAACAAATACTTGTACACAAATGTTCATAGCAGCACTCTTCACCGTAGCCAGAAGGTGGAAACAACCCATATGTCTATCCACTGATGAATGGATAAACAAGAGTTGATCTATCCATACAATGTAATATTATTCAGACATATAAAAGAGTGAAATACTCACTCATACATGTTATATACCATGGGTGAAATTTGAAAATAGTATGCTAGAAAAAGAAGCCAGAACAAAAGGTCACATATTGAATGATCCTATTGATATGAAATATCCAGATTAGGCAAGTCTAGAAAGACAGAAAGTAGACTAGTGGTTGCCGGGGGCTGGGGAGGGAATGGGAAATAACTGCTTCACAGATATAGTTTCCTTCTGGGGTGATGAAAAGTTCTTGGAACTAGATAGAGGTGTGGTTACTCAACATTGTGAATGTACTAAATGCCAATAAATTGTAAACTTTAAAATGGTTACAGTGGTCAATTTTATGTTATATGAACCTATCTCAAGAAAAAAAAAAAAGCAAGGGCTGGCTGGTTAGCTTACTTGTTAGAGCATGGTGCTGATAACACCAGGGTCAGGGGTGTAGATCCCCAAACCAGCCAGCCGCCAAAAGAAAAGGAAAAGCAATATGAAGCTTAATTAACTTCATTACTATCAAAAGGATCTTTCCTTTTTAAATTCTTTAATAACACACTTAAACGTCTGTTTAACATATTAACAGACCCAAGCTACTAGATGAATTCTCTAAGTCCTTAGAAAAAGGGTAGTGAACTTATGAGCTGACTTATGGGATAATCTGCTTGAGTCATTGCCAAGAAAGCCTGTTTACTCCATTTTTTCCTGGTGGCTTGGGATAGTTCTCATCCAGAGTGGAGCTTGTGAAGATGAGATGAAAAATCAGTTGAAGACCATATCCAGACCTTTCAGTTCCAGAGTGCACCCTCAGCCTCCCCATCTCAATGTGCAGTTCCACAGTGTCAGGGGATCCCATTGGCCCAGCTGGGTCCACCCTGCCCTCATGCAATTTGCTGGACACTTCCCAGGTCAGGGAGCAGAGGGCTGGTGGGGAAGACCGAGCGGGGGTCGTGAGCTAGGTGGACCCTCTAAAATTCACTGACAGTCTCTGAGGAGGCAGAGTAGCACCAGAAAATGTCACCTGCTTCCCCTGGGATAATCCTGCCCGTCAGATGTTTCCAGTGTTGTCCAAAACTCCCACTAGTATTGTATCAATGTGAATCAAATTTTCTGAATTTGGTAAAATGAACTATGGTTACATAAGAGAATATCATAGGTCAAAATTCAAACACAATAAAGTAATGAGGTAAATGGGTGTGATGTTTGCAAGCTACTCATAGAAGGCTCAGAAAAAAAGAAAAAGTATACATAGGAGGTGAGACAAGGACAGGGAGCGATAGACCAGATGGGGCAAAATGTGAAAAGTGGATGAATCTGGGTAAGGGGTATATGAGAGATTGTTGTACTATTCTTACAGCTTCTCTAAGTTTGAAATATCATCACAATAACAAGTAAAAAGGAAACAAGCACAAAGCTTTCTGAAGGAAGCTTTGACCCCTCCCATAGTAAGGAGATGAGGGTTTCTGTGTGAAAGGATCAAAGAATGGCTTCAGGTCATATTTCTGCTGGGACAGTGGTTCTCAAAGTGTGGCTTTCTGACCAGCGCATCGGCATCACCTGAACTTGTCAGAGCTGCAGAGTGTCAGTCACTACCCCAGATTTCCTGAATCAGCCACTCTGCAGTGGACCCAGCAGTCTGTGTCTTCACAAGCACTCTGGGGGATTCTGATGTGCACTGAAGGCTGAGCGGTGCTGTTATAGGGGGAGAGAACATTGCATCGGGCACACAGCCTATTGTTCCTGCTGGGTGTGGTTGCATCAGAAAGGTCCTGCAGGGACAGCTACTGGCTTCAGAATGGAAAAGGCTAGATTCCAGTCCTGATTTCACCACTTTAAGCTGTGTGACCCATGGGCTGTCACTAACCCTCTCTGAGCTTCCATTTCCTTGTCCTTAAAATGAAGCTCATGAGAAGTAAGGCCCTAAGTACAGTTCACCTGGCACTTAGGTGCACAATAAATATTTTTTCTTGGGGTCACAGGATAGGCACCAGATTTATATTTCACTGAATTGTTTTTTTTTTTTTTGTCTTTTGTCTTTTTTCCGTGTCTGGCAACGGATCACAACCCTCAGTGTTGCCCCCGTACCGGACCGGGGACCGGCAACGGGATCGCAAGCCTCGGTGTTGCTCCCGCGCCTCGCTCAGCCAGTGAGCGGGAACCGGTCTGTATGTGGGATCCGAACCCTCGGGCGGGAGCGCCGCCGCGCTTCCCAAGCGGCGCCCCATCCCCCGCGCCCCCCCGCCCGCCCCCCCGCTGTTTTTTTTTTTTTTTTTTTGTCTTTTGTCTTTTTTCCGTGTCTGGCAACGGATCGCACCCCTCAGTGTTGCCCCCGTACCGGACCGGGGACCGGCAACGGGATCGCAAGCCTCGGTGTTGCTCCCGCGCCTCGCTCAGCCAGTGAGCGGGAACCGGTCTGTATGTGGGATCCGAACCCTCGGGCGGGAGCGCCGCCGCGCTTCCCAAGCGGTGCACTATCCAGTGCGCCACCGGGCCGGCCCATGAATTGTTTTTTTTTACCATGTGTATTTATTTCCTTTTGGAAAAGATTAATAAGATCAGTATAAACAAACAAATATCAGTTCTCTTTTTCCTTCACAAAGTAACCAAATGAGAGCTGGAACTGTGAGGAAACGGAGGCGCAGAGGTTACGCAGCTTGCCCAAGTTTCTCTGACCAGCTTGGGTCAGGGACCCTGGTTTTTTTGAGGTAAAGTTCACATAACATAAAATTTACTTATTTATTTATTATTTTTTTTTTTCCTTTTTGTCTTTTTTACTGACCGGTAACGGGATCGCAACCCTCGGTGTTGCGCCCACACTGCGCTCAGCCAGTGAGCAGGAACCGGTCTCCACATGGGATCCGAACCCTCGGCGGGAGCGCCACCGCACTCTCAAGCGGCACACTCTCCAGTGCGCCACCGGGCCGGCCCAAAATTTACCATTTTAAAGTGAACAGTTCAGTGGCATTTAGTACATTCATAATGTGTGGTTCCACCACCTCTGTCTAGTTCCAAAACATTTCCATCACCCCAAAAGGACACCCCATACCCTTTAAGCAGTCACCGCCCATTCTGCCCTCCCCCTGGCCCCTGGCAACCACCCATCTGCTTTCTGTCTCTATAGATTTTCCTATTCTGGACATTTCCTATAAAATCATACAATGTGTGACCTTTTGTGTCTGGCTTCTTTCACTTAGCATAATATCCTCGAAGTTCATCTATGTTGTAGCATGAGACAGAATTTCCTTTTTTCAAGGCTGAATAATATTTTATCATATGATCCATTCACCGCTGATGGGCATTTGGGTTGTCTCCACCTTTTGGCTGTTGTGAATAGTGCTGCTGTGAACATTTGTGTGCATATTCTGTTAAAGTCCCCATTTTCAATTCTGTTATATGTGACCCTGACCCCTTGATTCCCTCATTTCATTATCTGCCGAGGGTAGGGTCAGTTTAATGCAACACTTTTTTTTTTGGCAGCTGGCCAGTATAGGGATCTGAACACCTGATATTGGTGTTAGCAGCATCATATTCTCCCAAGTGAGCTAACCAGCCAGCCCTGCAACACCATGTTGAAGGACACTAGCAGGTACTCGCAGGTCTATGTTATCAACTCTTGGAGAAGATAGCACTGTAGGTCTACGTATGGCCCACAAGGTAGTGCAGACATTTAGGAAGCGCCTCATCAACCCGATTCTCCAGGCTGCATGAAAAGCTCCCTGAGTCCTTTGTGCAGCCAGAGCTGAGCATTCCCTCTTGGGGACCTGTCAATGCTAAACCCAGACACAGCAGTTTATATCCAATACTCCTGTAACTGACCTACATCCAAATACCCAGAGAGATTATGTTCATAACCTGAGAACTTTGTTTTTACTATGAATGACAGCTACCAAAGGTTCTGATTGATTCCTGTCATTACAAACACAAGAAAATAAGTGTGTAGGATGTTGAAATCAATCTTATAGACATTTCTTTATAGCTAGCATTTTGTTTGTTATTCGTCAGTTTAAAGAACTGATTCTCTTACAGTGAGTCTCATTCACATGCCTGGGGGGCAAGAAATATTACATTTCTCTATTTTTCCAACCCACCCCTAACAGGGATCTTTGCAACATTGTTTGTAGTATTGAAAGATTGACAATGACATCAATGTCCATCAGTAGGGGACTCTCCCGTCTCCTTGTCCCCTTCTTTAGGCCACAGCTCTGATTTTCCTTTGGGGATCCATCCCTCCCTCATTCTTAGCCCAGGTAGACTAGGGAACTCTACTCCTGGCTACAGAGGTGGACCATATGACTCAGGTCTAAGCTAATCACCACATCCCATCTTTCTGGCCACAATGATTAGTCTGGGAGGGGAGTATGTCACATCAAGTGGACCAATCAGCAGACACCTCAAGGTCTTTGCAGGGGCTAGCAAAAAGGGGCTTTCTCCTTGCCAGTGGACTTGAGCATAAGAGAATGTCAAGCTGGAGCTTTTGAGGGCACTTGGCTCTGATAGATCCAGACCCGCCAGAAATGGTACAAAATGGATACAGCCTGAAAATGACTTTTTGAACTTCTGAATCAAGCCAAGTCTGAAGCCAGGTATCCCAGGTCTTTGGGAATATGGGAGCCAATATCCTTCTCTTCTTACACTGGTTTGGATTTGGTTTTCTGACACTTGCAACTAAAATATTCTCTCTTTTTTCCCCCCAGCTTTATTGAGGTATAACAGACAAATAAAAATTGTATATATTCAGGATGTACAGTATCATGTTTTGATATACATATATATTGTGAAATGATTACTATGCTAATCAGCTTATGTATTACCCCACATAGCTACCTTGTATGTGTGTGTGGTGAAAACACTTAAGATCTACTGTTGGACCGGCCCGTGGCTCACTCGGGAGAGTGCGGTGCTGATAACACCAAGGCCACGGGTTCGGATCCCATATAGGGATGGCCTGTTTGCTCACATGGGAGATTGTAGTGCTGACAACACCAAGTCAAGGGTTAAGATCCCCTTACCAGTCATCTTTATTTTATTTATTTATTTTTTTAAAAGATGACCGGTAAGGGGATCTTAACCCTTGACTTGGTGTTGTCAGCACCACGCTCAGCCAGTGAGCGAACCGGCCATCCCTATGTGGGATCCGAACCCGGGGCCTTGGTGTTATCAGCACCGCACTCTCCCGAGTGAGCCACGGGCCGGCCCATCTTTAAAAAAAAAAAAAAAAGATCTACTCTCTTAGCAAATTTCAAGTATACAATACATATTTAACTGTAATCACCATGCTGTACATTAGGTCTCCAGAACTTAATTATCTTACAGTTGTAAGTTCTACCCTTTGACCAACATCTTAAAATATTCTTTTTTTTTTTTTCCTTTTTGTCTTTTTTCGTGACCGGCAACGGGATCGCAACCCTTGGTGTCACGCGCCCGCACCGCGCTCAACCAGTGAGCGGACCAGTCTCTATATGGGATCCGAACCCTCGGCGGGAGCGCCGCCGCGCTCCCAAGCCACACTCTAACGAGTGCGCCACCGGGCCGGCCCTTAAAATATTCTTAAATGATACACTGTCTATATAGAAAAATTTCACAAAAGTACTCTCATCCTCTTAAATGAGATTTGGATTAAGCTGGTGGTAATGTTAGAGAAGGCATTGCCCTAAATCCCAAGTAAAGAGTTTTCTGTAATTTGGAGAGTATATTAAAAAAAAGGCATTATCAACACAATCAGATCACAGAGTGATGTTTCACATTGCGGCAGAGATTGCTCATTGCCTCCCCAAATCTCTGTTCTTTTTCTTCTTTAGAATTAAGAACTTCAGGGCCGGCCCCGTGGCTCACTCGGGACAGTGCGGTGCCAAGGCCACGGGTTCAGATCCTATTTAGGGATGGCCGGTGTGCTCACTGGCTGAGCGTGGTGCAGACAACACCGAGCCAGGGGTTACAATCCCCTTACCAGTCAAAAAAAGAAAAGAAAAGAATTAAGAACTTCAACTTTAGCCAGGCAAATTGGTGCCCAGCTAAGCAATATTCCTCATCCTTTTTTTGCAGCTAGGTGTGGCCATCTATCTAAATTTTGTCCAAAGAGATATAAATAGAAGTGTTGTGTGCAACCTCTGGGATGTCTCCTGAAAGGGAAGGGAGTTCCACCTCTCTGTCCTTTCCATCATTCTGCTGCCTGGAATATTGATGTAATGGCTGGAGTGTTAGCAGCCATCTTGAGGATGTTGGCCATCTTCTCAGGATGATGTAACATTGAAATGGTAGCAGCCTGGGTCCCTTGAATACTTCATGGAATCACTTTAACAGCCCTTGACTTCTCACCTTTGGACCTCTTTTACCTGAGAGAGAGATAAACTTTTATTTTTGCTAACACGCATGTGGACTGGGAACAAAAATGAAGAGTGGAAGAAACAGAACCCTGTAACTCAGTGAGGGAGACACCAAAGTAGCTCACATAAAGTTAACACTAGCTTTGCTTCCATAGTTCCTAATTCATTGTTCTTTCTAAGTAGTAACACCCAACATTAAAGCAAAAATGTGTATACTGCATAGGGGAATGTCACAAGCCCCAAATAGTTTAATCCCACAATCTGGGGATGTCCAGTCTCATTATGACACTTTGCTTCTGGTGACTTTTTATTGCAGTTGCTTGTTTCATTGTCTCCACAGCTGGATTGTACACATTGAGGGCAGGTAAAATGATCGGCTGCTCCCTGGGGAAGCAGGTGCCCAGCATAGTACCTGGCCTATGATAAGTGCTACTAAACATTTACTGAAACAGGAATGAATGACTGGATAAAATTTTATTTATTTACTTTTTGGCAGCTGACTGGTACAGGGATCAAACCCTGGCCCTTGGTGTTATCAGCACCATTGAATGGATAAAATTTTAAATCTTTTCGTAAAGCCAGTCAAATTTAGCAATGGGTGGGGGGAGGTTGTTATATACTAACTTAGTAATAATAAAATAAAACTTTAAAATATCAAAAACAAATTTCCAGGGTGATTTTGGAAAAACATTGCTGCAAGGGGAAGATATTCTCAAATCTCATTTGTC
The DNA here is from genome assembly GCF_000696425.1 of Galeopterus variegatus. Taxonomy (NCBI): domain Eukaryota; kingdom Metazoa; phylum Chordata; class Mammalia; order Dermoptera; family Cynocephalidae; genus Galeopterus; species Galeopterus variegatus. The sequence continues at coordinate 228,971 of NW_007726934.1, forward strand.
TCTATCTAGTTAGCTTGGGCATTTCCCAGATCTTATCATAGATATTAAAGAAGCAGTGAACCAGGGCCAGCCCGTGGCTCACTTGGGAGAGTGTGGTGCTGATAACCCCAAGGCCACAGGTTTGGATCCCTATATAGGGATGGCCAGTTAGCTCACTTGGGAGAGTGTGGTGCTGACAACACCAAGTCAAGGGTCAAGATCAGATCCCCTTACTGGTCTTTTTATTAAAAAAAAAAGCAGTGGACCAAAAACCTGAACTGCTGGAGGGAGTCTCTTGGAGCTGGATGGAACAAGTAATCCTGTTTCCCAAAGTAAGCTTTGCCTACCCATAGTGTTACTGAGATGATTTTAGGTGGTTCCAAGGCAAACTTTGTTTTAACGATTATGTATTTGTAAATTAGCTAAAACGTACAAATAGAGCCAAGAGGATAAAAATATATCCTTTCAATGTCATATCAAAACACTGAGTAACAAGCCCACCCAAGGATTTTCTTATGACTCCATGGCCATGGAGTCAAATCCAGCCTGTGGCCTATTTTGTATGGCCCTTAAACTAGGAATGGATTTTGATTTTTAAATGGCCATAAAAAAAAAATAAAATAAAACCCCCCAAAATATATGGTGTTGATGTTACATAGTCTACAAAGCCAACATATTTACTCTCTTGGTCTTTGACAGAAAAAAATTGCTAACCCTGTTCTAGGAGATTGTACCATTGTTTGAATTTGCTGTTTACCAATTAAGAGCTCAGGCTCTGTGACATAACCTACTACCTTGTAGATTTGTGTCCAATAGAGATGCAAATGATTTGTCTGGTAAAAACAAACCCCCCACATTTATGGTTTCTTGCCTCATCAGACATTAATCAGTTTTGTATCTAATCTAGCAATCTATTCTAGCATCGCTGTATTAAAATGCCCAGTTCTTCTCTGGGATTGTTTAACTTGCTTTACGTCTTGCTGATTCCCTTGTTAACAGGTTGAATAAAATCTTTGACCTGTGTTCACTTTATAATTGTACAGGAGCCAAGCTTTTCACTTTGGAATTTAGACTCTGACATGCATTTATTATTGCTTAGGGCAAATATCAAGCACAGAACAGCAGTACTCCCATTTACACAAAGGGCATAAATTATAGGCATATATCCCAGGGATGTCTCAAACCTTCAGGAATTGAACCTTCTGGCAGGAGGCCTGGAAAGTAAGTGAAATACAGTGGGAACCCCCCTAGGGCACCTTCTCCCTCTCCCAGTCAGCTGGCACCCTCCTTGTCCTCCCATGATGCTGTTACCTTCTCTTTCTGATTGCACCTGGCCTCAATATTGTATTATAACCTCTTCTAAAAAAGTCTGTCTGCCCTCATCAGTACCAAAGCACTCAGTAACTTCCAATATATACTTATATGGACAAATGGCCTTTTCTTCTGCAAGGCCCAGCCTAGTAGCTAGGCCAGGCCCTTCTCCCACTCTCAGAACACACTCTTTCTGACTACCCATGGCAGTTTCTATTATGTCCCTACCTTTAATGCCCCTCTCCCCAGGTAGGCTGCAACTGGCATGAGGGCAGGGACAGCTGCCCACATGGAACAGGTCCTCTCTATGCTCGGGGAGGTCACAGAGCAGGATGGGAGAACAGGGTTGGCTCTGAAGGGCGGGTCCAAGCTTTGCCCCTTGCCACTAGGTTCACGTTAGCTGGTATCGTCCCTGGTCATGGTCACCATCAAAGCTAAAACAAAGGGCCTGCCCATGGCTCACTTGGGAGAGTATAGTGCTGATAACACCAAGGCCATGGGTTCGGATCCCTATATAGGGATGACCAGTTAGCTCACGTGGGAGAGCGTGGTGCTGACAACACCAAGCCAAGGGTTGAGATCCCCTTACTGGTCATCTTTTAAAAAAAAAAAAAAAAGCTAAAACAAATTTCGTCCTGAAGCAACATAAACTGGAATGTCCCATTATTTCTCACTGCTCATAAAATCCTATTCTCCTCACTGAGGCACACTTATTTCCAGGTATGAACAGTTTTCATGATTCAATTTATTACTTGCACTTCATAATTCTGAAGTAAATAACATTGTTTTGCTTCAATCATTTTTCATTGCTTTCTGTTTATGGTAAATGCTATTTTTATGTTTGACAATGCGTTTTTAAATTTTTTATTTAAATAAAAAAATTGATTTAAATAAAAAATAGTACAGGTATATGTATATATGATAAAAATTGTAAAGCGCTATTCAAATAACTAAAATTAGTCTTTAGTGGAACAGTGATTGTTTATCAAGAGGTGGCTTAGCCTGAGTGAAATAAGGCCAGAGTTCACCTAATGAGCTTTATCGCCACCTCTCCCCTCCACACACATTGTGTGCAAAAATTAAAGAAGTATATTTTTCTCAGGAAAGGGTCAAACTTTCTCTTCAAATTATCAAAGGAAACTGCAACCCAAAAATGATCACAAGCTTCATAAACTACTACTGCAATTCACCTCTTTTTGCTCCGATGCCATTCCTCACCAAGGAATCTGATTACGGACTACTAAGAATACTAACTACTGGTTGGCCAGGTGACTTGACAAAAGATAGGCAGCATTCTGCATAGGAGCTTCAAGGTCTGGGTAGAGAAAATACAGATCTCACTTAAACTGAATAAACTGACATCTGGCTTCCAAATCAATCTCTCATGAAGTTGGTCCAGCATGACTCTGTCTCATTAGGTCTGATCAAATTTTTGAACTTCTAAAACAGAATCAACTTTGGATATTCAATGTCTCTTTCCTGGTTTACTGGCCTCCTCTGTGAGTGCAAGGGCTGTTGAGTCGTGTTGAGGTTTTATCCCCAGTGCCTAGCTCAGGGCCTGCCACAGGTAGGCAGGCCGGGGATATTCGTTCATTAAATGCATGAAACAAAAGGTGTTTATTCACAGCCGGGGAGGGGTAGTAATCTTACAGAATGTGACATTACCAACAGTGGGACAGCATTCCTGCCTGGCCACATATTGAGGTTACTGAGAAGGAGGAAGAGTTACCCAAGAAGTTAACAGCAGCACTATTTTTAATGAGTTTTTGTCCAGAATACAAAGCAAGGTGTAATACAAGCAGCAGCCTTGATGCTAATACAACTGCAAACAATGGTTTTTTCTTCCCCCATAAAGGCCAGTTACATAAGTGTATAAGAGAGGCAGGGTAAGACATTTTAATCTATTTTTTTAAATCACCCTGCAAGCTAGTATTGTTGCACTTTAAAAGGCTTTTCACATACTCTTCACCCCACCAACCCTCCCTGTTTATCAATTCAAATTCCGGGACTTTCTTGACGCAGAGATTTTGTGAAAGAATTTCTCTTTTCGAGACTTTCAGCATGCAAGGGTTATTTTTCTTGGTTTTGTTGCTGATCTCGCTGAACTTTCCATCACTGGATGAGGACGGCAGATGGCACAATTCTTTAAGAGTTCTTCTGAGGAACTTTGACGGTGACCTGTAGGAAGGGTACAGAGAAGCTGTTAGATCTTCATGCTTCCCTGTGACCTGCAGGTGCCCTCAGCTAGGCGCTGCCCAAGTATGAGCAGAAGGGGCTTTTCATACTTCTAACACCTCATTGGCCAACTAGCCGATTCCAACAACCCACCTAGGGTTATTCCACCCTGACTCACCTTAACATAGTGGTTCTCAACCAGGGGTGATCAGGCCCCCCACGGGACATCTGGCAATGTCTGGAGACATTTTTGGTTGTCACAGGGGAATGGTGCTACTGGCTTCGAGTGGGTAGAGACCAGGCATGCTGAAACACTTCCTACATTGCACAGGGCAACGCCCAACACCAAGAATCATCCAGCCTCAAATTACAGTGCCAAAGTGAAGAAACCCTGACCTGGATCCATATTCTCCTCCACAAGAATCAAAGCAAGGTAAAAATAATATGCTTAAGCTCTCAGGTTATCTCAATATGTTAAATGGGAAGATTCCAGAGTCTGATGGAATTGGGTTGAATCCTGGCTCTGCCCCCTAACTTGGCAGTATTTCCCCTCTGTGTGCCTCATTTCCTCATCTGTAAAATGGGGATAAAAGCAGTATCCTTCATGGGGTGACTGTGGAGATTAACTGAAATAACACACATAAGAAAGTCAAGCAAAGGGGCCGGCCCGTGGCTCACTCGGGAGAGTACAGCGCGGATAACACCAAGGCCACGGGTTCGGATCCCATATAGGGATGGCCGGTTCGCTCACCGGGTGAGCCGTGGTGCTGACAACACCAAGTCAAGGGTTAAGGATCCCCTTACTGGTCATCTTTTTTAAAAAAAAAAAAAAAAGAAAGTCAAGCACAGATTCCAGCACAAGGTAAGCACTCAGTAAAAATGAATGAAAAAGAAGAAATTTTCTCACTGGGCCCTGCTTACAAACCTGACTTCTCTTCTGAAAACGTGGTGCTGACAACACCAAGTCAAGGGTTAAGGATCCCCTTACTGGTCATCTTTTTTAAAAAAAAAAAAAAAAGAAAGTCAAGCACAGATTCCAGCACAAGGTAAGCACTCAGTAAAAATGAATGAAAAAGAAGAAATTTTCTCACTGGGCCCTGCTTACAAACCTGACTTCTCTTCTGAAAAAAATCCCTATTTTTGTAAGTATCATTGTTTGTGCCCCCAAAGCTCAAAATACAGGAATCTTTACCACGAGCATTTGGCACAGTGCCTGCCACAGTGCGGACCCTCCAGATAAAGTCGCTGGACTGAATCAGCTTTGTTTCTTTGCCTGCATCCTAGAAATCCTCCCACTCCTCAAGTCCTGTCAATTCTTCCTGCAAAAGCTTTCTCCCATTCTTTCCAACCTCTCCAGTCCCTGAGGCCCCCAGCAGCGTTGGCTGACACCTGGATTCCTCCACAAATCTCCTGGCCTCAAGTCTCCTCTTTCCGGGCCTCCCGCAGCTCCAGTCATTACATGTAGCAGTTCCTCCTGGCTCAGGCCTAGCCCTCCCAGCCCCTCACTCCACACCTAAATAATCTTGCTTGTAACCGTCCTAACCATGAACAGTTGTAGGCAGACAACATCTGGATTTCTAGTCCCAATCTGGGTCTTGCCCCTTGAACTCTAAACCCGTCTCCCCTACTGTGTTCTACACCTTTCCTCTCAAGATTCCCTTGGGTACCTTGAACTCAACCCTACAGTGACCCAACATACGTCAGTGTCCCTGTCAGAGGAACAGCATCACCATCCATCCCCCAGCTGGAAACCTAGGCATCATCTTTGAATCCTATTTTCGCTTTTCCTCCCTATATCCAGAGTCTCCAGTCAGATTGAATCTACTTCTAGCTTCCTGTCAAATCCACTCATTTCCGTCTACCTCCTCTCCACACGATGCCCCACCCACCCTCCTGTCCCTCCTCCTGCCCAGGCAGTCCATGCTCCCCACAGCAGACACAGTGAACTTTCTTAAACGTTTAAACAGCCTTCTTTTTAGGCCGGCCCATGGCTCACTCAGTAGAGTGCGGTGCTGATAACACCAAGGCCACAGGTTCGGATCCTACATAGGGATGGCCGGTTAGCTCACTGGCTGAGCGTGGTGCTGACAACACCAAGCCAAGGGTTGAGATCCCCTTACCGGTCATCTTTTAATAAATAAATAAATAAATAAATAAATAAATAAATAAATAAATAAATAAATAAATAAATAAATAAATAAATAGATAAACAGCTTTCTTTTTGTTTATTAGTTTGGTTTTTTTTTTTTTTTACAGTTTGTTTTTTTATTTTCTTTGTATTTTTAAAAATTTTCTTTTTGTTAAACAGCTTTCTTGAGACATAATTTACACACCATAAAATGCAATGGCTTTTTAGCATATTTAGAACTGTGCAATCATCACCATACTCTAATTTTAGAACATTTTCATCATTTCCAAAAGAAACCTTGTACCTATTAACCGTCACTTCCCATTCCCCATGCCCTAGACAACCACTAATCAACTAATCTGTCTGAACAAATTAAGCAGGGTGATCTTATAAAAATGCAAATTGAGTCATTTCACTTTCCTGCTTAAAATGCTTTCATAGCTTTCCACAAAAGACACCAAACTCAAACCCCTTGTCATGGCCAACAAGGTCTCACATGTCTGGCCCCACTCACTCCTCCTAAACCACTATATCTTCTACCACCAGCAACTTTCCTTTAGTTCCTAGAAAAGCCATGGTTCTTGCTGTCACAGCTCTTCCATAAACCACGCTTTGTCCCGAATGTTCTTCCCTTCCTCCCTTTACCAACTCAGATTGTGTTCATCCTTCGGGTATCAGCCTCAACGTTACCTTGTCTTGTAGGCAGCCTGGATGTCTCCTCCCTAACACTATCTTCCAAGGTTTAAGACTCTCCATCAGCTGAAGCTGGATCTTTCTATCTGACGTGATCCCCCCAAAACCCAATGCAAGCTTTCTACCCACATGGGCCATCTGCTGTTTCTATGGGCTCTTCTCGTGCACTGTGTGATAAATGTGTACTGGGAACTGGTGGCTATGCAAGACACAAGACTGGCTGTGAGCTGATCTTTGTCACAGCTGTGTGATGGAGAGGGACATGGGCTAATTATACTATTATACTTACTCTTGTATATACCGGAAACTTTTTACAATAAACAAGCAAACATGTCTATTTTATTCCATTGAGCTTTTTGAGAATATAGGTTGTGTCTTCTTGGTCTCTCTATTCTCAGGCTTAGCACTGTGGTCCTGAATAAATCCTGTTTGCCTTTTCTCACCTGCTTCCTTGGCTGGCTGGCTTGCCCTGAGCCTCTTTCCCTAAAAAAGTTCAGTTTGGCCCATTTCTCTTTTCTTTACATATCACTTGTGTGTATGCATTTTGGTTTTTTTTGGTGGCTGGCCAGTACAGGGATCAAACCCTGGACCTCGTTGTTATCAGTACCACGCTCTGAGCAACTGAACTAACCAGCCAGACCCACTTGTGTGTGTGTTTCCTGGTTAAACTGTAATTAGTGTTCATTGTAGAGAGAAAATCATTTTCACTTCAGTGTATTTCCTTCCTTGTTTATATTTATAAATAAATGTGTCTAAGGATCTACATACGTGCCACCATTATTCTAAGATTGGGCTTACGCTCCGTATATATTGTGTCCTGCTTTTTTACTTTAAAGAATGAGCATTTTCCACATCAAATATTCTACACAAGTATTTTTAATGGCTACCTAGTCCTCCATGGTTGGGGTGTTCCATAATTTACTGGGCATTTAGGTTACATCTGATTTTTCCCTCTTAAAGATAATGCTGTGATGAACATTATGGAACTAATGCTCTCTTCGTATTTCTGATTAGTTCTTTAGGCTATATTCCTATCACTGAAACTGCAAATTCAAAGAATATGGGTAGTAATATGGCCCTTGATATCTAATGCCTGATTCTTACTAGAAGCTTCTCACTGTTGCCGTCCACTGGGTCCTTCCTGCTGCTCAGGCTTTGTAGCCCTTGGCGTATAACAAAGCCCAGCAAATGGCTGTGTGGGCCTGGTGGGATCAAGTCCCTAGTTAGTTCTCACAGGACAGAGCAGAGCCTGGGTCTTTACACTTTTTCGTAGCTTCTCTGGCTTACATTGAGAAGTTAGTAATAAGGACTTGAGAGGCTGAGGAGCTACATGCACGGTGGGTGCCTGTACTCACCGTCTTCACTTCGGTGTAGGCCTGCAGACCATACTCGCCCAGCTCCCGGCCGCTCCCTGACATCTTGTAGCCGCCAAATGGTGACTGGGCCCCAAACACATCATAGCAGTTGACCCTATAATTGGAAATGAGATTGTAGAAATCACTCTTGGGGGATATGTATTACACTCCTGGGGCCCCCTGCATTGCTCTAAAATCTTACTGAGGAAAAATGGATGGATGGAACCATAGTAATAAGCAGCCACAGAGTAGTCCAAAACGAGAGGCTGAAGTCATCTGCATCCTTCATGATGTGGTCACAGGTGGATGTCAATAATGGAGTGCACCACGGAACAGCTTCTGATTTGAACTAATCATTTTCGCTAATTTGGTGCTAAGCATTTTTTTTCCAATTAAAAAAATTATTAAATTTTAATTGAATTTAGAACTCACCATTTTAAGATATACAATTCAATGGTTTATAGCATCTTCACAATGTGTTGCCACCATACCCACAGTCTAATTCCAGAACATTTCTATTACCCCAAAAAGAAGCACTGTGCCCAATAAGCAGTCACTCCTCATTCTGTCTCTATGGATTTACCTATTCTGGATATTGAATATAAATGCAATCATATACTATATGGCCTTTCATGTCTGGCTGCTTTCACTTAGTGTCATGTTTTCAAGGTTCATCGACACTAGAGCAAGCATCAGTACTTCCTTCCTTTTATTGCTGAATCATATTCCATTGTATGGACAGACCACATTTTGTTTATCCATTCATCTGCTGATGGACATTTGGGTCATTTCCACCTTTGGCTATTATGAATGATGCTGTTATGCACATTCGTGTACATGCTTTTGTGTAGACATGTTTTTATTTCTCTTGGGTATATACCTAGGAGTTGAATTGCTGGGTCATATGGTGACTCTATATTTGCCTTTCTGAGGAACTGCCATACTGTTTTCCACAATGACTGTACCATTTTACATTCCCACCAGCAATGAACAAGGGTTCCAATTTCTCCATATCCTCACCAAAACTTGTTATTTTCTGTTTTTAAAAATATAGCCATCCTATGGCCGTTTAGCTCACTTCGGAGAGTGTGGTGCTGACAACACCAAGTCAAGGGTTAAGATCCCCTTACCGGTCATCTTTAAAAAAAATATATATATATATATTTATAGCCATCCTAGTGGTTGTGAAGTAGGTGGGTTTTTTTTGTTTTGTTCTGTTTTTAAAGATGACTGGTAAGGGGATCCTAACCCTTGACTTGGTGTTCTCAGCACCACGCTCTCCCAAGTGAGCCACAGGCTGGCCGTATGTGTTAAGCTTTTAAGATAAATATTACAGCCATGGATACCCTCAGCTCTAGCCTCCTGCCCTTGTTATAGCTTGATAAGGAGTCCAATCATCCATCTGCTGCCCAAGGAGAGCTGCAGGGGCATTTGCACAAGAGAAGTTTAATCCCTTGGAGGAGAAGTGGCAGGAAATCTTTAATCTATCAGCTATACCACAGGCAGACCCAGGAGAAACTAAGCCCAGCACCCTAAATTCTGGGATGGTGAGCACTAGATTCCAGAAGACCCTGGCTTTGGGGGATCTTTCCTGATTACTGGGAGGCTCTTACCACACAGTGCCAGCCTGGAGGGCTTGGGACAGATAATTGGCTTTGTCCAAGTCCTTCGTGAAGACAGCTGCAGCCAGCCCATACTTGGAATTGTTGGCTCTCCCAATAACTTCCTCTATGGTCTTGAACTTCAGGATCTGCATTACTGGCCCGAAGATCTGGGGTGAGAGAGCAGAGCAGGAGAGTGTGGCAACATGGAGAACTGAGCAGCTGATTCCAGATGTGGGACGAGCCCTCAGCCGTAACCTAAGTTCCAGAGTGAGACGATATGACAGCCACCAAGCTCACTGAAACACGAAGGGGAGGACGCTAACAGGGACTGATTACCTTCCATGCACCTTGTGCTTTACATACAGTATCTTATTTCTAAACAATCCTGCAATGTATGGGTTACTGGCATGAGACATATAGATTTAGTGTTAAAGAATTTAAGTCAATCACCCAGCAAATATAACCTACATTCAAGGCAAAGACTAGATGCTAAAGAAACAACTGTGAACAAATGGTCTCTACTCTCAAGATGTTCCAGGATCATCTTGTACTTTCCCTTGCCTGGTCCTGGCATGAGCCATGTCTTTAAGGAACTCTCATTCCTGTTCATGAAGAATTGCACTGAGAAACCCAGACATGGATGGGGTGTGCTCGTTGCTGCTGGGGTATCACTGTCTTACCTTCTCAGGAGAGACCACTGGGGGGACTGATTTAAAGTGACTATAATGCAATCAAGGGACAATGTACTGAAGTAATTACAACGTGATTATTGCAAGCAGTGTGATGTGTGGTGGGAGCCCAGAGGGGCCTGACTGGCTGCTGGGGCAGGATGTCATGGATGGCTTTGCAGAAGTGACAGTCAAGCTGTACTACAACAGGAGCAGAAACTGGCCAAACTGGAGTGGGATGAGGAGCAGAGAGGAGGAAATAGAGACCCAGGCAGAGCACACTCAGCACCCATTCTCAGTGAATCCCACTCTCCACTAAAAAGAATGAGGACTCTTCGAAAAAATGGCTCACACCAGGCCCGGAGAGGATAAAGACGGAGGTGGGAGAAGACCCCTAAATAACTGTGAAGCGACTGAGTGAATGAATTAGACAGAGCTGCTGCCCTGCATTCACAATGAGCACCCAGCAGGAATATCAAAGCAACCTCATCAGGCTGGGAATCCACCCTTTGGTCTAAGCCAATGTCCTGCTTGTTGTCAAGGCCATGGGATGGGCCAGGGGATGTCATTTCTAGACTCATGGCTCAGAGACCAGAACACAAAGGGCTCTAGGCTGTGCCAGAGAATTCAGAAGTTCTCCCAGACAGTGGGCAGCCACAACAGGCTGAAGAGGAAAGTGCTAAAATCAGATGCAAATTGTAAATAACTTGCTCCAGGCACAGAACCAAGATTTTGCCCAAAGCCAGTGGATGGGTCACAGCATCAAGATGCTGAACTGACTTGCCCACCTCTCCTTGCCGCCAAGAACACTGCCCCGAGTGCTGGCTCCCGTGCTAACCTCCTCCTTCGCGATGGTCATGCCATCTTGCACATCTCCGAACACGGTGGGCTGGATGAAGTAGCCACGGTCAGCAGCGGCCCCACCACCACACAGCAGCTTCGCCCCCTCTTGCTTCCCAGTTTTGATATAGCCAAGGATCTTCTTAAACTGAGTTTCGTCCACCTGCAGGAGAAGGAACCCAGAGTTATGGAGATGCTAGATTCAGACCTCTCCTAGGCTTCAGGCTGAGAACCATGCAGACAACCAGAAAACTGGGAAATGTGCCACAGTCAGGAATAAGCAAGGTCAGAAGAGAAAACACATAGGGCCAATAAACATAAAACCCAAAAATGTTCAACCTCATTAGCCATCAAAGAAACACTTGTCAAACTCATTGTTTTTATTTTTCAACTACAAGATCAGCCAAAAATTTAAAACAATGAGAACATACATTGACAGCTAGGGTATGTTATGTTACATATACTGCCAGAAGGATTGTGAACTGGTACAGCTCTATGGCAAGTGATTAATATCAGTCAAAAATGATATGCTCATACCCTTTGACCCAGCTATTAATTTCTAGGAATTTATTTTACTTGTGCACAAAGATAACTGAACAACAATATTCACTGGGAAACATTTGTAAAGGCAAAAAATGGAAACAATTCTAAGTATAAGTCAGTGAAGGGGCTGGTTAAAATAATGATGGTATATCCGTATATTATGTTGTCACTGACAGAACTGTGAATGAACTGACACAGAAAGAGAACCCAAGATATTCTGCAAAGAAGAAAACATGGAAAAATATGTACTATATAATCCTATTTTTGTTAAACATACAACAATGTAACTCTGTGTGTGTTTAAGGAGAATAGACAAAGAGGGAAGCAAGGGATCTTATTTTTTACTTTAAATGCTTTTTTATTAAATTTTTATACAAGTTTTATTACCTTAATAATTAAATAACCACAAAGAAAAACGAGAGAAAAAGAGATGTTGGGGTTCCTAATAGCACTATTCACAATAGCCAAAAGGTGGAAACAACCCAAGTATCCATCAGTGGATGAACAGATAAACAAAACGTGCTCTATCCATACACTGGAATATTATTCAGCCATAAAAAGCAATGAAGTACCAAAATATGCTACAACATGGATGAACTGTGAAAACCTCATGCTAGGTGGAAGAAGCCAGATGCAAAGGACTACATATTGTAGGATTCCAATGAACAGATAAACAAAACGTGCTCTATCCATACACTGGAATATTATTCAGCCATAAAAAGCAATGAAGTACCAAAATATGCTACAACATGGATGAACCGTGAAAACCTCATGCTAGGTGGAAGAAGCCAGATGCAAAGGACTACATATTGTAGGATTCCATTTATGCAAAATATCCAGAATAGGCAAATCTATAAACAGAACATAGACTGGTTGTTGCCAGGCACTGGGGGAGAAATGGGGAGTGACTGCTCATGAGTACAGGATGTTTTGTTGACGGGTGATAAAAACATTCTGGAGTTACTGGCAGTGGTTGTACAACCTTGTAATTATATAAAAGCCATTGAATTGCACACTTTAAAGCGGTGCATTTTAATGGCACTGACAACATCAAGGTCAAGAGTTTGGATCCCCTTACTGGCCAGCTGCCAAAAACAAAGCAAAACAAAAAGTAAAATTGTGCATTTTATAATATGTGGATTATATCTCAATAAAGCTGTTAGAGAGAAAGAGAGAGAGAGAGAGAGAGAGAGAGAGAGAGAGAGAGAGAGAGAGAGAGAGAGAGAGAGAGAGAGAGAGCAGTAGGGCTAGGGCAGGGACGGCTCTGACCCTGTGGACTCCTCACCCCATGGGAGGGTAAAGCTGAAGAGGCCAGTATAGGCCTGGAAGGAGTGAGCCCAGGACAGCCTGGGTCTAAGGCCAATGTTGGAAAAAGGACCAGAATGTGAGAGGAAATGGTTGTGACAGGCACTGTCTTGATTTTAATTATAATTATTATTGACTATCATTTTATTAGTTAAAATGAACACATGCTCATGTTAAGGAAAAAAAAAATCAAATGACTCAGAAGAATATAAAGTGAAATAAAGTCCCTACCCTACCCACACCCAGCCTACTCCCCAGAAATAACCCCGGTTAATAGATCTGTGTCTCCTGGTAGATGCATTTTTATGGATGGCCAAGGTCTGGAAAACACATATTCCTTTTTGCAGACACTCCTGGTATTTGCTATCTATGTGCAATTTACAAAGTGCTTCCCTGATTAATTTCCATTCCACAGCCTTCTGTGAGTGAGGAAGGGCTGGCCCAGGGATGGGGAAATGGAGGCTGAGAGAGAAAATGTGGCTTCCCCAGGGGCACAGAGCTGGGACAGGGCAGAACTGAGACTTGAACCCAGTCCTGCCTGACGCCAAGCCTGATGCCCTTTCTACAGCCCCAGGCTGGCTCCAGACACCCAGCCCAGCCCTGCACCTGCCCGGCTTACCTGTGGCCCCTGCTCGGTCTGGCTGTGGAAAGGGTTCCCAACCACCCTTGATTTGGCCCTGGCAACGCTCCGCTCCACAAATTCAGCATAAGCGTCCTCCTGCACAAAGGTCCGGGAGCCAGCACAGCAGCACTGGCCCTGGTTGAAGAACAGGGCGAAGTGGGCTTGCTCTACGGCCCAGTCCACTGTGCAGTGGGGAGAGGGGATAAAAAGGCAACCATGAGGAGAGGACAACGACAACCCTGGCCCTGTGGTGCCTACACACTTAACCCATTCATGCTATCATTGGGGTTGGCGCCTGCTGGGTGCCATAGCCTAGGCTGGAACAAGACAGCCCCAATCTCTCCCTTCTCAGAGCTTGGAGACTGGGTGGGAGACAGACATGAAGAGAAAAGTTCCTCAGGGAGGGCAAATCAGGGAACTCCTCAGCAGGACCCAGAAAAAAGATCAGATGGAGGCAGAGTGGTCTAGTCAGACAGCGGTGTGTGGCGTGGTCGTCCGACTTAGGGGCTCAGCCTGGCTGGACCATAGCAAAGGGACAGAGGCTGAAGCCAGACCACGTGGCCCCAGAGCTCCATGCTAGGGAGGCTGGCCTTATCCTGAAGCCCATGGGGCAGAAACCGATTCTGCCAGATGCTGAGGGCTGCAAAAGCGAGCGGAACCAGTGTGGACAGACAGCAGCAGCCTTCAATGCAGGCCTCCTCCACCCCAAAACTTACTGTCAGCATCTGACATGATGATGTTGGGACTCTTCCCCCCCAGCTCCAGGGTCACTCTCTTGAGGTTGCTGTTCCCTGCAGCAACCTGGATTAGGTGGCCAACCTGTAGGGATGCAGAAACAGAGATGAGTTCTCTCAGTGGGGGGAAAAGGGAACCAAAGGCTCTACACAGACACAGAACAGAGGACCCCAAAACTTGAGGAAGGCACTGGCAGAGACTCTTACCAAATCTAGCCATTTGCTTACCATTGCTGCTGCACCCCCTGAGGTCCAAGGATGACAATGACGATAATATGAGCAGAGTCACTGTTGTGTGGCTTCTATGTACTAAGCACCCACACATACCAGGCACTGCTAAATGCTTTGTGTGTATTAAATTCAATCCTCATGATACCCTCAGAAGTAGGGGCGACACCTCTCCTTATTTAAAACCATAAAAGCTGAGGCTCAGAGTGGTCAAGTCACTTCCTCAAAGTCACACAGCTGGTAAATGTGTGATCAGAATTCACACTTGGGCGGCAGTCCAATTCCAGCACCAGTTCAAACCTGCTATCCGGCCTCTTTCCCATGGTGTCTTGGGTGTTGTACCCCGGCACACTGCGTGCTCTGTGAAGGCAAGGACAGGGTGCTTCCAACCTCCGTATTCCCAGAGTCTGGCACAAGCCACACCTGTACTTGTTTGTTGAATGGACACATGTATCCCCGTCAGAAAACCACCCCCTCCGTGAGATTCTCAACAATGCCTCAGCCTTAAGTGAGGCAGTGACTCAGCAAGGCAACCTGACCACGTTATCGTGGCCACAGCTGTGTCCTTTCCAGACCAGCCATCACCACATGCAGACAATGTCTGAAGTTGTCTTCATCACACCCAGGTGGAACTGTTTGAAGATCACATTCATTACACTATTCAGTGTTCCTTCTCAGAAGTCATGCAATGAAGCCTTCCGAGATTTCAGGGTGTTGGGAAAATATAGGAAAATGGTCAGGGCCCCTCAGATGTTCAGAATCTTGCTGAGCATTTGATGTAAATATGCACATGTGCTCAGGTGTTCCTTGGTTATGGTCTAATGTAATTGTGCATGTGCACCCAAGTGTCCTGGGTTATGGACTTAAGTATAAAAGATGAGTGACTGTGATCCACAGTGCCCTCCACTCCCGGGATGCCCCTGGGGGAGGGGGGGCATGGGGAAGCTACTACTGCAGCTGTAGGCTATTGCTGCCAGTGTCCCCGGGACCCTCTAAGAGGCCGCCGCTGTGCTGCTGCTGCTGCTGAGGACTGAACTTGCATCATCTGCCAACAGCTCCCAGGATCTTTCCCATTACCTAGCATGGACCTGCATGTGAGGGGTCTAGGAACCCAGCCTTGTGTGTGAGGGGTCTGGGAACCCAGCCTGGCGTGTGAGGGGTCTGGGGATGGGCTTGAACAGTCTGTACAATGGGCTTGAAGGGTCTAAGCCCTAGCTCTGACAATATAAATGGAAACTTAGTATAACTAAAATAACGAAACATTTTGGCTTTAGTTATGATTTGCCTTACTTTACACAGGGACAGGAAAAAGTTTACCACCTTAGAGGGAATTTTATCCCTGTTTTCAAGGAGATTATGTTTAAGGAATCACCTAATTGGTCTTTGTCTCTCCAGTGTCTGGCATGGAACAGCATCATTAACACCCCTCACTCATTCATTCACTTATCCGGCACTTACTCTGAGCTAAACACATCACAAGCTTATCTCAGCCTCACTCCAACCCAGTGAGGTAGGTATGGTTATTAGCCCCATTTTACAGATGGGGAAACACAGGCCGCAGGAGGCTAAGTGACTTGCCCAAGGTTGCACAGCTAGTAAGTGCTACTTTGTAAGTTTGACTTCAAAGCCCATTATCTCCCCCACTGCACTGTCCATACTATCTCTACCGCATAGACATTGCCATCATCATTTTATAGAAAATGGAGAGCACCTCAAAGACATTCTGTAAATCACCCCATGTCATCATGGAAAGGCCAGGACTGGAACGCATGCCTTTTTGAAGGCTGCAGTCTTCAACCGCAGTGACAGTGCTAGTCGAGGAGCCTGACGTGGCTTTGACTTTGGGCAGGCAGTTGGCTCTGGGCTTTATGAAGTCTAGCCAGTCCCGGCCTCCTTATTCTACGTGGGATGCTGGCCCCTCCCCACAGCAGCTAGAGCGGCAACCAAATCACAAAGCACTCAAGCCTGCTGCTACAGGTTAAATGTGTTCCCCAAAAGTTCACGTACTGGAAACCTAACTTCCACTGTAACAGTGTTAAGAGGATGGGAAATCCCATCAGGGTATTTGAAAGGTAGGACCTTTAAGAGGTGATTAGATTGTGAGGACTGTACCCTCATGAATGGATTAATCCAGTAAGAGTTTAATGGGTGGCTGTGGGCATGGTTCAGATAGCTTCATAAGGAGAGTGAGTGAGGATGTTAGCTCTCTTGCTCAGCCCATTCTCACCATGTGACATCCTACGTTGCTGTGGAGAGTCACCACCAAAAAGAAGGCCCTCACCAGATATGTTCCCTGAACTTCGGACTTCCAGTCTCCAAAACGAAATAAACTTCATTTCTTTATTAATTACTCAGTTTCAGGTATTCTGTTATAAGCAACAGAAATAGACTAATATACCAGCTCCCTCACTGCTGGCACATACGGGGCCCCTTACTTGAGCTATTCAGAGACAAGTCCTGGGGTATACCCAGGGGCATGATACCCAGGAGCTCATCCTGAATGCATCACCCTTTGAGGACAGTGAGAGCTTGAGCCAAACAAGCCACAAGCTGGAGGACACAGGGACGCCTTACCTCAGTGGAACCTGTGAATGCCACTTTGTCCACATCCTCATGTGAGGCGATGGCAGCCCCGGCCGTGGGGCCGAATCCAGGAATAATATTGACCACGCCTGGGGGAAAGCCGGCCTGTGGGCAAATAGCAGGGACACTGGGAGTCAGCCTCCTGCTCCAAGGGCCTGGGCAGGGGGAAACACACCTGTTCCCAGAGAGGCTATGACAGTTTGCTAAGATACATGAGCAGGAGCCAGGTTTATGTGGTACTGCACAGGAATTCTAATGGTACGGACAAGGGGTCTGTTCCCTGGGGTGCCCTGTGGCAGCTGACCACTCCCCCACACTGCCACCACATTCACTTAGAACAATGGTTTCCATTCTTCAAAGGACGCCTTGCAGTGAGGCCCAATGTAGAGAACAGGTAAGAGGGATAAGAACAGGTAAGCCTCTCCGGTTCAAGTACGGTGATGGTGGGGCTCTACAAACCCTTTTTGGGTCTCCTCTTCAGAACTCCTTCAGAGCAAGCCTAGACAAGGGCACTTAGAGATCAAAATGGAAACAAGCCATGTACCTCCTTGATCAAGTTGGCCACATAGAGGGCAGTGAGTGGCGTCTGCTCAGCTACCTTCATCACAACCACGTTTCCAGTTGCCAAGGCTGGGCCCAATTTCCACGCTTGCATCAGGAGTGGGAAGTTCCACTGCAATAAACAACAGCCACCTCTGAAATCCAAGCTACACCGAAGAGCAGAAAGAGCCACACTGGAGAACAGAAGCAGCACCAAGTACCCTGTGTGTCCCCCCAGCTTGATCGTAGGTTTAAGACAGATGCATGAGACAGGTAGCAGATGGTAATGACACGAATCACATTTACCAGTGCTTTATGTACCAGGCACTGTGCCAAACCCTAATCATGACCTTCCGAAGACAGGCACTATGTTCACTTCCACTGTTCAGATGAGTAAACTGAGGCTTAGGGGGATGAGCGACTTGCTCAAGGTCACAGAGCCACAGGGCTCAAACTCAAACTGAGGCTGGCTTTGTTAAAGCCCACGTTCTCAGGTACCTCCCAACACCACCCGTAAAACCTCCATCTTTGCAATGAGTCTGGCCGAGACTGCCAAGTCTCAGCCCTCCGGATGACCCTTCGGTGAGGCTAGCACTCACCGGGATGATCTGCCCACACACCCCCACGGGTTCATGGCGGGTGTAACTGAAGAAGTCTCCATCGATGGGAATGGTTTTCCCATGGTACTTATCGGCCCAGCCAGCATAATACCTTTTAAAAAAAGAAAATTCCAAGCTTTAATCAGTGATTGTCAGGAACCCCAGAAACAATGGCAGAAAGACAAGACAAACTGATCCAGTTGGGTCTTTCTGATAACTACCCTTGCTTTTGGCTTATTCTCAGACCTAAATGAATGCTAGGGTGACAATAATCCACCCCAGTCACTAATCTCTAAGCATCAGAATCACCTGGGGTTCTTCTTAGAAATCACCAAATTCCAGGGGCCCACCTACAACCTATTCAATCTGGCTCTCTGGGAATGATGTCCAGAAATTATCATTATTATTATTATTATTTTTTTTTTTTTTTTATGACCAGTAAGGGGATCTTAACCCTTGACTTGGTGTTGTCAGCACCACGTTCTCCCAAGTGAGTCATAGGCTGGCCCCGAAATTAGTCTTTTTTTTTCCTTTTTGTCTTTTTTACTGACCGGCAACAGGATCGCAACCCTCGGTGTTGCGCCCGCACCACATTCAGCCAGTGAGCGGGAACCGGTCTCCACAGGGGATCCGAACCCTCGGCGGGAGCGCCACCACGCTCCCAAGCGGTGCACTCTCCAGTGCGCCACCAGGCCAGCCCCCGAAATTAGTCTTTTTAATAGACGCCCAGATTTACTAAAATGTGACTGTTGTACCAGCCTGGTACCACGGTCTAGCATCTGAGAGCCATGGACTGAATCTGGTAGGAAAGTGTGGCCTCATCAAATGGCTAGCACTTTCGGGGTGCAGAGCACTGTACTTAGATAGTACAGAGAGACAGCAATCACCAACTGGGCACCTCCCCCTTTAGAAGCTCATTATCTACACATAAAGGGACACCAGTGACAGAAAGCACAGCAAATTCAAGCTGGGGAGGAAACCAGCAGTGTGCATGTGGTATGTAACAGTTATGTTTTTCAGGGAAGGAGGAAAATGAAAGATGGGGGAAAGATAAAGCATACGGCAAAAGAGACATTTCTGAAATGAGTGGTGTCTGGCATGATTAGCCTGAGACTGCAATTGACCTGGGTTTGAACACAGGTTTGTGACCCTGGAGAGAGAAATACCCAGGTAGTTAATCTCTGCAAGTCCAGGCATGGCTGCTTCCTTCCTCTCAGATCTATACAAACACGGTCTACGTAGCTCGATTGGTTACAACGTGGTGTTTTTTTTTTTTGGGGGGGGGGGTTAATAGGATCCGAACCCATGGCCTTGGTGTTATCAGCACTGCACTCTCCTGAGTGAGCCACGGGCCGGCCCAACAGCACGGTGTTATAACAACATGGTCAAGGGCTCAGATACCAGACTGGCCAGCCACCAAAAAAAAAAAAACTCCACGGTTTACATTACATGAGTTTTGCAGGCTTAGAAACACTATTTGATCAGTGCAAAATTATAATACTAAAACTCAGGAAGACATGTAGCTCTGCCTGAGATTCACGAGGCTGCCCTCTCTGGTACGTCCTTGCACAGAGGGTTGCTCAGTCTCAGAACTACTGACACTTGGGGCTGGAAAATTCTTTGTTGTGGGGGCTCTATCCTGTGTGTAGGATGTTTAGCAGCATACCTGGCCTCTACCCATTCGATGCCAGCAGCACCCCTCCCTTGCAGTCATTGACAACCAAAAATGTCTCTGGACATTGCTCATTGTACCCTGGGAGACGTGCTCACCCTTGTTGAGCACCCCTGTTATGAAGGATAACTACTATTTTGTTGTTCAAAATAGTAGTTACCCTGGCACTGCTTCCACCCCACCCTCTCTGTCCACATGTCACAGGACAGTTGCCAATATTTGTACAACAGTCTGTCTACCCTAACCACAGCTGATCAGACTCAAGACCAGCCGATCAGGGTCCCTCCCACAGGAATGTGGCATTAGGACTAGAAGATGGCATCTTAGTTTGGGTGGAATCATGAGTACAGAAACAAGCCCAGGCAGGATAGGGAGCCAGGTCCCAACAGAGAGTGGCTCCAAAGGAGGCCATGTATGGCCAAAAGAATGAAGCAAGGGAGCAGGATGAATGAGATTCGATGGCCTTCTAGATTTGAGACCACCGACTTTGTATTGCATAAACTGGGCTGAATGAGTTTCTGTTAACTGCAACCCAAAAAGCTCTAACAAAGCTCTAATTCCACGGTCATTAATCATTAGTATGATTAAACTAAGCGCAAAGCTAGGAAAAAGAGGGAAAGAATAAAGATTAGAATAAAAACAGATGATGTGGCAAATAGAAAAACAACAGAATCAACAAAACCAAAACTTTGGTTCTTTGAAAACATTCACAAAACTGACAAACCTTTAGCTAGACTAAAACTGAGAGAAGACTCAAATAACTAAAATCAGAAATGAAAGTGGAGACATTACTACAGGCCCTACAGAGATAAAAATGACTACAGAAGAATACTATGAACAGTTGTATACCAACAAGTTAGATAGCCTAGATAAAACGGACAAGTTCCAAGTAACACAGAAATGACCAAAAGTGACTCAAGAAGAAAGAGAAAATGTTTACAACTAAGTTACAATTTTTGATACTGAGGGATTTTTCCCACGAAATGAAGTCTAAATGGAGCAGGTTTCTCCCACTCCTGTGATCCTTTTGCATTTTTGAAATTTGATTTCTACCTCCTGACCACAATGCTCCCTCCCCGTTGGCACCTCCAGAACAAAGAAGGATAGGAAACCCAAGCCCGTACCGGAGACATTTGAGGACCATGTCCAAATCCACCAGGTAGGAGATGACGTATGGCTTGCCATTGTCCAGAGTCTCCAAGGCCTGAGAAAAGAGAATAAGGTCAGCAGAGACATGCTGGTACAGGAGTGAAACAAAGCAAGTGGGCCGAAGGACAACATTTGATGCCTGGGCTGGGAAGGGCTGGCGGAAAACAAGGGCGAGAGTCCCCTTTGTGCCACTGAATGTCAGCGGCCTTTCTGGGCCACTGTCCCAGGTTTTCCACAGGCAGGGAGAAGAAGGGGCACGGGAGAGATGAGGCATCAATTTCTCACTCAGTCACTTCACAAACACATTGTGTGAGCTTCTGCTTTCTGCCAGAACTAGATGCTGGGAATACAGACGACAAGGAGTTTACAGAGCAAAGAGAGTGAATAATGACACAAATCATTAATCACACATGTGATGAGTACTAGAAAGTAGGAGGCCAGACTGCCCAACCCAGTCTGAGGAATACCAACCCGAGACCAGCACTTTAGGCTAAAACCTTAAGCATGAGTAGGAGGCAACTAGGCCAAGAAGACACTACAAATGGCGACAGAGCTCAGAGCACCCCGGGCAGAGGGAGCAGCATGTGTCAAGGCCCTGATGCTCTAAGAAACTTGGTCAAAAATATGAGGAAAGGCTGGTAGCTGGGCTGCATGTCTGAGGGGCACAGTCCAGCATGACTTGGATGGAGCCAGACAAGGCAGGGTCTCACAGACTATGTTGAGGACGTTATCCTACAGTTACGGGATGCCAGGCAAGGCTTTAAGGCATAGTACCATGGGATAATTTGCCTTCTCGAAGGTTCACCTTATTTAATTTATTTATTTATTTTGACCGGTAAGGGGATCGCAACCCTTGGAATGGTGTGGTCCACACCACGCTCAGCCAGTGAGCGCTCCAGCCATCCCTATATAGGATCTGAACCTGCAGCCTCGGCGCTACCAGCGTTGCACTTTCCCGAGTGAGCCATGGGGCCGGCCCTCAAAGGTTCACTTTAGCTGCTGTGTGATGAATGTATTGGGGGAGGGGAGGAGATTGCCTCCTGTTTTCTTCTGCCTCTCACGGATGGAGAGAAGGCCCACTATGCAGGGGGCCCTGGGAAGACCCCTTCCTGGGGGTCTCTCTCCAAGGAAGGCCTCCCCATCATAGCTTTTCTCCCTACACTCCCCAGTTTCCTTCTTTCTTAGCCAAACCCACTGCATCAAAGGAGACAGAGAGGGCTGACCAGTTAGTTCAGTTGGTTGGAGCGCAGCCTTTTAACATCAAGGTCACAGGTTTGGATCCCCATAACAGCCAGCCGCCAAAAATCAAAACAAAACAAAACAAAGGATACAGGGAAGCTCGTCTGGCTGATGCAGGGGCATCCCCCAAAGGTGTCTTTCCTAAGTCATTCTGATCATTTACATTGTCACATCGTAGCCCGTCTGTTCACAGGATGCTATGAGCCCATTCCCCACATGGGATGCAAGGGGAGAAGGCTGAGGACTCACTGCCAGGTAGGTCCGGTCCCGCTCAATCAGGTCGGCCAGGCGGTGCAGCAGGCGGCCCCTCTCAGACGCATCCATGCGGCGCCAGGGTGAGCCCAGCTGGAAGGCAGCCCGGGCAGCCTTCACTGCCCTGTCCACATCTTGCTGGAAGAGACCCACAGAGGCAACTCAGGCCTTTGCAGCAACAACCGCCTCCAGATATCACCTGCCCTGTTGCCAAGCACACCCCTGGGGCATCAGCACATGCCTGCATGGAAACTTGTCCCCAAATAGTCCTTCCTCACCCCACACGGTTCCATCTAATAAGCTCAGTGACAGGGCAGAATAACAGCCCCCACTCTCCTTCCTAGGAGTCACAGTGGGAATGAGGACCTTGACAGTTTCTTTTCTGGTATTTTCATTTCAAAATCCTCCAAAGAGTTTTGGAGGGAGAGGCACCCAGGAGTCACTGCTTAGAATTTGAGCACTTTTTACTGCTTCGTAAGCAGCAAGCCCAGCAAAATGGACCATGCCTTCTAAGACAACTAGCAACCTCCAACAAATGAAGGTTTAACCAACTTCCCTCTCCTTGGAGAAGCGGTAAAATCAACACAGCTAGCATTTTTCATAGAGGGATATGAATCAGGAATCAGGGAACAGGGTTTTCATTTATATTGAACACATTTACCATTGGACTGTCTGATGAACCAAAAAGATTCACATTTGCTTTTAGCAAAGGAGGCAAGGTCTTACATATGAGTGTAAAGGATTGTATTAAAGCAGAGGGCAGGAAGCATTCTTGAGTTATTTTTAATGTCTTTTATATTTAAAAAAATAAAATACTTTTACCAAGAATCTAATTTAAAAATTCTTAAGATATTACTGATTTTTTTTCAGTTCCTACCAGTATATATAATTCAAACCAAGAAGAGAGCTAGATCTTAGGAAGCCCAAATTCTAACTAATAAGATTTCCATCTAGCTGTGCATCTCCTTTCTCTGATCTTCACCTTCCAGGTCTGGAAAGGATAGACCGGATAAATGCACACTATATGAATTTTCCAACCCAGATACCTTTGTTTTCAGAGAAGAGTTTCTTTTGATTCATTTACTCAAAAATTTTAATTGGTATGTTTCAGTTATGAAAGTAATACACATATATGGTAAAGTTTCAACAGTACAAAAATACATAAAAAACAAAAACATTCCTGTCAAAAGGCAAGTCACCAGTTCTCACCTTGTCTCCTTCAGCTACCTGACAGATGACCTCTCCCGTGGACGGATTGACTGTGGGGAATGTTTTCTTGCTGGCGGCATCATGCCATTCATTGTCTATGAAAATCTACAAGAAGAAGGAAAAAGTTCTCAGAACCAGCTTTCAACTGAACACTGACCACCTGCAATGTAAGAAAAAAAAATCAGAACAAATATGGATATATATGAATTAGCTTCGGAGAGGTATAGCCTGGAGGTTAAAAGCACAGGCCTTGGAGAAAATCTAAGCTGGAATGCCCTCTGCCAAGTGACCTTGAATAAGTCATTTGACCTTTCAGAGCCTTGGTTTCTTTGAAAAATGAGGAGAATGTTCCTACCTGTTCCAGTTATTGACTGCTGTAACAAATCACCCTAAAACTCAGTGGCTTGAAATGATTTATTATCTGTCACAGTTGTGTCACCTGATTGGGCTCAGCTGGGCAGGGCTCATGTGGGCTCACTCATGTGGTGACAGTCTGAGGGCAGCTGGGCTGGATCATCTGAACTCCATGGTGCTGGATGTGCAAGATGTGTGCTTGTCACTCATTTGTCTGACACCAAGCAGCTGCTTGGGCTTCCTGACTACATGGCGGGCTCAGCCCACTCACATGGCAGCTGGCTTCCCCAGAGAAAGAGTGTTCCAAGAGACCCAGGTGCAAGCTGAAAGGCTTCCTAAGATCTAGCTTCAAGAATCATGTGGCCTCATTTCTGCCACCAAATTCTGTTGGTCAAAGTGAGTCAGAGGCCCAGTCCAGATTCACAGGTAGGAGAGACAGCTTCCCCTCTCCTCGGGAGGAGCAGCAAAGAATGTGCAACCACCTTTACCTACTACACTTTCACCCACGGTTGTCATGAGAATGGAATTAGATTATTCTTTCACCCATTCAGCAAATATTTAGTGAATCCCTGTGATGGGCCAGGCACTATTCCAGGGCTGAGGACATAGTGGAGACAAAAAAACAACAAAGATGCTGCTCTCAGGGTGCTGTCATTGTCACGGGCACAGAAAACCAGAGACACAATCAAATATACAAGACCACCTCAGAGTGCAGTGATAAGTGCAAAAAAGAAAAATGGGATCCAGAGAAAGTGACTATGGGAGGGGGTATGGAGAATGTTAGCCAGGATGGCTGGGGGGTCCTCCCCGAGGATCAGACGCATGACTTGAGTCCTGACTGATGAAAAGGAGCCACTCATAGGAAGAGAGAGAGGACAAGCAGTCCAGGCAATGGGAACAGCAAGTGCAAACCCCTGGGGCAGGAACAAGTCTGATGGATCTGAGAAAGAACAAAGGTGGCCAGAGTTACTGGTGAACTAGGAAGTGAAAGGGATGGAGTAAGAGAGGAAGGTGGGTCCCGTGAAGCCCTCAGTTCAGCACCTGGCTCATAATTAAAACTAGGCCATCGCTGTTGTTGCCGGTGTATTAACAGCGACCAAACCATGTCTAGGGAAAGATCTCATTCTTCATCAGGCCACAGCAGGGAGATGGAAGCCTCTTCATTTGCTCAGAGAGAGAGAGTCCTTATCAAAGCTGCTTGATAAAGTGCCAAAGTTTGCTCTCTGTTCCCCAGAAGCCAGGCAATGGTCTCAGGGGAGCACAGAGAAGATCTCCCAGTAAGCTGTTCCCTTCAGGCTCAGGGAGGCACCCACAGTGGTCACTTCCCCAGGGCTCAGGGAAAGGCCACAGGTGAGGTGAAGGCAAGGATGTCCAGCTCTCTGCCTGCCTTCCTCAAGGGGTCTCTCTGGCCCCAGCATCCCAGCATGGCTTAGCACCTCAGGCCTGAGTCTATGATCACACACAAGACCAAACCACCATGCAAAGCCTGGAGCTTGGTTCATACCAGGGCCCAAGATCTGAGGACCAGCAGGACCCAGGGAGCGGTAGCCAGGGTTAGTAGTCAAGAGCCAAGGTTTGGGACAAGAATCTAGATGAATCTGGACTCTCCTGCTTCCAGTTTTGTCACACGGGACAAGGCCTTTACCTCCCTGAGCCTTTGTTTCCTCACCAACAGAGTGGGACTCATTATAGTAGCCCTTCATAAAGTGGCATGTGAGAGTTCAGAGTGTTTGTGCCTCACCTAAGCATGCAGCAAGTGCCCAGTGCTGTGATAATGATAGGGTGACTGGGCACCCCAGGAAGGAGCCGGTCAGGTAAGGACCTAGTGGGGTCACTTTTCCAGGCTGAAACTTGATATTTCTGCACAATCCCTATACCACCATCATGGCAGAATCTGCAGCTGTGCATACACAGTAAAGACTCTCGGCATTAGGCAGGAGAACGTGGGTAAACGTTAACCAGATTTTTGAAAAAATATTTGTGTGCGGGCCGGCCCGGTGGCGCACTGGATAGTGCGCCGCTTGGGAAGCGCGGTGGCACTCCCGTCCGAGGGTTCGGATCCCACAAACCGACCGGCTCCCGCTCACTGGCTGAGCGAGGCGCGGGAGCAACACCGAGGCTTGCGATCCCGTTGCCGGTCCCCGGTCCGGTACGGGGGCAACACTAAGGGTTGCGATCCGTTGCCGGACTCGGAAAAAAAAGACAAAAAGCCAAAAAAAAAAAAAAAAAAAAAAATTTGTGTGGTTTCCTAATAGCCAGTCGATCATTAATCTTTAGGGAAATAAATAGAGCACAGCCTTATAACACCAAGGTCATGGGTTCGGATCCCCGTACAGGCCAGCTGTAAAAGAAAAAAGAAAAAAAAAAATCTTTAGGGAAATGACATTCTTGTTTCTTCCGGCAGGAGGGCTGCCCGGGCATGGTAAAAAGAGCCCAAGCATGGAGCCGGAGTTCAATTTCAACTCTGCCATGCCTGGGTGGAAGGCCCTGGATACATGCTCCTCCTCTCTGAGAATCAGCCTCCTCTCTATTTAATGTGGAGGAGGGGCAAGCTCCTGGGGCCTCTCTAACTAACATGAGGAGGAGGGACAGGCACACGCAGGCGGGCAGCCTGCGACTGTGTGCTGAGCTCTGCTGCTGTCTTCACCTGCAGTGCGGGCTCGGGGTTCACAGCCTCACACCTCACTGCATTGGTGTTGGAGTGAGCAGGACTGAAGCCATGTTGGGACCTAAAGCTGCCTGGGCTGCACAAGGTGGGAGGATATTAAAAAGGACAGTTTTTTTCTCTCCACTGTTGCTTCCCATCCCCTGACTTTCTTATCTCACTCGATAAGTAGGAAAACAAGGCTGTGAAGCTAATTAGTACTTTGCAAAGCTAACAGTTCTTTCTTTGAGACTTGTAGAGTTTTGAGAAATAATCAAGGCCAAACGACTGGCAGCTGACCTTGGGCACTAGCCAAGTACACTGGCGCAAACCAAAATCTTGCAGAATCCTGAGATAACAGCGAAGATGAGAACAGAAACCGGATGAGGCTTTGGCGAGACCTTGTACCTGACACATAGACACGGACCCCTCGTAACTCACATCTCCTGCTCTCCTGCTTTTCACCTCCCATATTCCATTCCCTCAACTCTTCCTTTAAAAACCCCTCAGTAAATGTAAATCTTTGAGATGGGGTAGCCTACCATCTGCTTCAGCTGAATACATTTGCTTTTCTAACACCAACCATTTGACTTCTGAGTTTTTTTTCTTTCCTTTTCAAAAGGGCGGGCAGCCTGACCTGAGTCCAGTAAAATTGGCAGCTATGTGCTTGAGGCAGCGAGGGAGGCTGGCTGGAGTGGGTGGGGTGAGCTGGGCTGGTCTTGTACCGTCCCCTCCAACCTCTCATCCCCCCCACCCCCAGGAGGACATCCACCTGGCCTCCTGAATGTCACGGAAACAGCTAACATTTACTAGCTTCTCATTATGAGGCAGCCCCTGCAGCAAGAGTTCTCTGCACTTGAACTGTTCCCATTCAAATCTCATGGCAAACCTAGAAGATGAACTCCATGTTCTCCACCTCACAGAGAAGGACACTGAGGCACGGAAGAGATCAAGCCACTTGCTCAAGGTCACATGGTAGCAAGGGCAGAGCCAGGATTTTGATGTGCTCTTTACCCAGTTCTTCCAACTCCAACCTCCAGTCACAGGCCAGTTCTGCTTTCAAGGAGGTTCAAACTCTCTTATTCATGAACTTTCATCTTCATGGTTTACTTACTGCCCCGACACAGGTTGACTTCGCATTTTTAGTACCAAACTCAAAGTCAGACAGATCTGGGTTCAATTCCTGACTCCACTCCTCGCAGACGGTGAGCCTGGGCAAATGCCTTCACTTCCCAGATGCTTTAAGGAATACCTTTGGGGGCTAATGTGGGGATTAAATGTGACAGCAGGTCTGGTTTCCTGAGCCGGGCCCTCAGCAGGTGACTACAGTATTGCTCTAAATCCTGGAACTCTCTCAGGTCAAAGATTCTGAGCAGCATGGACATCACCTTTTTCTGTGTGTTCCGTGCTCAACTGCATAATAAACTAGCGTGTCCTGAAAAAGTTTTCATTGTGATTTTGCAAAGACCAGGAAGTATGCAGGGGAGAAGTGGGCCAGCTGGGTAATCTCCCACAGGCCCCACTCCTTTCTTCCCGGGCAAAGACCAGGCTTCCGCATCTGATTTAGATTAGGTCCCTGGAAGGATCACTCGTTTGCCTTTGGAAACCCTGAATTTGCTGAGTCATGCTTCATTGGAGAATTAGGTGAATCAATTTTCAACAATCTATCCATTCTTCTCCACCGATAAGATAAACCTGGGTTTGCCTAGCAGTAACCTGGAAACTTCTCTGGTTTAGATTTCTCATTTCTCTTCTAGACTCAGTGGTCTCCCCTCCCTGGGCTGAGGAGCTAGAGTAGGAATTTCTGTGACACTGAGTCTCTGCCAAAGTTCTGCTTCAAGTGAGGAGAGTTTCACAGCAACTTCTCTTGAATAAACAAAAGGACAAACTCCAGGACAAATGCTTTCTAACCTTCTGGCCCCAAACCCAATGCCTGACTTACATAACATGTCTAATTTAGTCACCCTGGGGGGAGGGGAGTCCTCCAAACCCACGCTTCCTTTTTTTTCTTTTGTTTTGGTCGCTAGCTGATCAGTACAGGGGTCAAACCCTGGACCTTGCTGTTATTAGCACCACACTCTAACCAACCGAGCTAACCGGCCGGGGGGGGGGGGGGGGGCCTCGCTCAGCCAGTGAGCAGCCGGTCTGTATGTGGGATCCGACCCCTCGGCGGGAGCGCCGCGCTGTAGCAGTGCGCCACCGGGCCGGCCCCCACGCTTCCTTTTTTTTCTTTTGTTTTGGTCGCTAGCTGATCAGTACAGGGGTCAAACCCTGGACCTTGCTGTTATTAGCACCACACTCTAACCAACCGAGCTAACCGGCCGGGGGGGGGGGGGGGGGCCTCGCTCAGCCAGTGAGCAGCCGGTCTGTATGTGGGATCCGACCCCTCGGCGGGAGCGCCGCGCTGTAGCAGTGCGCCACCGGGCCGGCCCCCACGCTTCCTTTTTTTTCTTTTGTTTTGGTCGCTAGCTGATCAGTACAGGGGTCAAACCCTGGACCTTGCTGTTATTAGCACCACACTCTAACCAACCGAGCTAACCGGCCGGGGGGGGGGGGGGGGGCCTCGCTCAGCCAGTGAGCAGCCGGTCTGTATGTGGGATCCGAACCCTCGGCGGGAGCGCCGCACTGTAGCAGTGCGCCACCGGGCCGGCCCCCACGCTTCCTTTTTTTTCTTTTGTTTTGGTGGCTAGCTGATCAGTACAGGGGTCAAACCCTGGACCTTGCTGTTATTAGCACCACACTCTAACCAACCGAGCTAACCGGCCAGCCCCTGCTTCCTCTTTACAGTTTCTAGAGGCAGAGGGACATTAAAAGCTGATATTTTGGATCGGGACTACTGGCAAGATGCATAAACTTTTTCCATCAAAATTCTCTAATTTCTATACATTTTCATAAGTACTTCTCACTTTGTTTTGTAAAAGTTGCATTCACCCATGCATTACATAAGCTTTAACTGACAGCCACCACCACGCATGGAAAGGAACAGGCTCTGCAGACCAGGGAGGGGTCAGACGGCACTATTGAGGGGGGCCTGAAGGGCAAGATCAAGGAAGAGCTTGGGGACAGGGGGACTGAAAGGTCCCGTGTGGCTGCAGAGTGCAGGTGAGAGGAGAACCGAGGCTCTCAATCCCATTTACTGTGTACCAGGAACTGCACTTGGTGCTGGGGGCATTGGAGGGACCAGGACAGACAGGGCAGCACCCATTCTAAGTGGGGATAATAACAGTAGACTTCCTATTTCATAACCTGCTTTTCTCAGTAACAATTTATCTTGGACATTATTCCATAGGAAGATCTGCCTCATTATTTTAAAGACAGACCACAGTTTATTTAACCATTTCTTACCAATGCACGTTTAGGACACGTGTTCACTGTTCCGACAATGCTGCTGCAGCAAACATTGTTTTACATGTGTTTTTGCAAATTTGGGGCATATTACTGTGTACAAATTAGATTTCTGAGTTGGAGGATAACACAGATATCTTGTTTTCCAGGCCTGGCAAAATATAAACTGCAAACATAGACTTGGTGGTGGCGGCCTTGGGGCATATTACTGTGTACAAATTAGATTTCTGAGTTGGAGGATAACACTGATATCTTGTTTTCCAGGCCTGGCAAAATATAAACTGCAAACATAGACTTGGTGGTGGCGGCGGCAGCAGGGAACGGGGAGGAGAACCTGGGGTGGAGTTGCATGAGCAGGACAGCTAGACTCTGGGGGCGGAGGCCTGACCAAGGCAAGAACACAATGATAGTCTGGCTACCACCCCCACACCCCATGACAATGGGCAGTCATAATCTGCCCAAGGTCTCCAATAAAAGGCTAAATTATGTTCGGTAGCACCAATTTAAGGAGGCAGAACACATTCTAGAAAAATTTCAGTTCACACTTTGAAGCATGAAAGAACTAGGGAATACCTGGGAAATACACATCCCTGGAATACCTTATTTTCCCAAAGACTGAGTGAGTGAGCAAATGCTGTGGTTTTCCAGTCTGGGATGATTCCTGATGGCATTTATTTATAAGCACCAGTTGGGTAACTGTCCAACGGAAAGCAGATGCTATCTTTCGTATACAAGATCCCAAGGCATAAAGCTCAAAGTAAACATGGAATGCCACACTCTTTCACACTTCACACATCATCCAGAACCTTGGGGTTAGTCTGCAGTTAAGGCCAAGAGCAGCTGGTCTCCCCAGACTCACTGGAAACATTCTGGCACCTGACCTCAGCCCTCCTCTCCCCACTTCAGTTCTGCAGTCTTAGATTTGCACCACTTCCAAGATGGGAGGGTTGATTCTACTGTGGACTATTTGCCAGGCAGGCGCAGTTTCAATTTGTCGACATGTTATGGTTTGGCAACCTCTGCCTTGCTGAGATCGCTTTCCCCTAGACAATTTCACCACCCCCTGTGACTCCCCACAGTCCCGCTCAGGTAAACTCCCAAATACTTTGCAATAAGACCCTTCTGAGTGGATATACTGGGTTCTCATTAAATAACCCTTTCCCTTGCTCCTGGAGCATGAAATTGTAAACATAGT
Source organism: Galeopterus variegatus (assembly GCF_000696425.1). Taxonomy (NCBI): domain Eukaryota; kingdom Metazoa; phylum Chordata; class Mammalia; order Dermoptera; family Cynocephalidae; genus Galeopterus; species Galeopterus variegatus. The sequence goes on from NW_007726934.1 coordinate 259,937, forward strand.
TTCATAAATAGTAAGCAATAATGCATTCAATAAATATTTACTGAACAGCGATTCTATGCCAAGTTCAGTGCTAGGTGCCAAGAACACAAATGTGAACAACACAAACACAGCTCCTCCTTCCTGATTTCAAATATTCGATTCAATTGTCCCTTAAATATTTACATGCTTGTCTGATCAGGAGGTCAGGAGACAGGATAGCATGTGGCTAGGAGCACATGGTGTGTTAGAGCTGGACAGAGCTGATTTGGAAGCCTGGTTTCAAACTTATAACTTAATGTGAACTTGACCTCCCTGAGCCTGTTTCCTTACCTGTAAGATGGGACAGAAACTATACCTGCCTTATAGAGTTGCTGGTAGAATGAAAGATGAAAATGTAGGTAAAAGTCCTCAGTATGGGGCCTGATAAAAAAAAAAGTGATTGATAATCATGATTACTGGATCAGGGAACACATATGCATGTCCACAACACATACATTCTGCACTCAACTTGACCTCAATACCACAAACATTACACAGTCCCCGCCTTCCACAGGGAATACATTCCAAGACCCCCATGGATGCCTGAAACCACAAATAATATTGAATCCTATACATACTATGTTTTTTTGTATACATTCGTACCTAGGATAAAGTTTAATTTATAAGTTAGGCATAGTAAGAGATTAACAATAGCTAATAAAATAGAACAATTGTAACAATATACTGTAATAAAAGTTATATGAATGTGGTCTCTCTCTCTTTCTAAATATCTCAATTGTACTGTATTCACCTTTCTTGTTGACCAAGGTTAACTGAAACCACAGAAAGTGAAAGAGTGGATAAGGGGGGACCGCTGTATTGTAGCCCAGTCACCTGTAACTGAAGTGTGTCCTACGCACTCTGGGCAGGCAGGAAGTGTTGAACACCATTTGCATTCCCTGATAAAAAACTGTTATTAGAAGCAGAATTAACCATGATGGCCTTCAGTGAAACTCCCCAGATTCTCCGGGTTGCCTGCCAAACAAGCAGTTAACTAGTGTGATCAACGGGGTGACAGTTCACTTGACTCATTCAGTACAAAACCACTGTATGGCCCAACACAGATTTTGGCTCATTCTGTAAGAATCTCCCAGGAAGACAAGAAAAATCAAGTTCCACTTCATATATACTGTGTTAACAGGGATTATCTGCAGGGGTGGGGTATCAGAGGACCACTATTTTCTTTCTTTTTTCTTTTAATATTTGTTCACAAGGTATTCAGCTTTAAAGAAATAAAACATTTAAATAAAGTCAAAGTCCCCTTTCACCACTACTCACAAGCATGTTCCCTATCTGGCCCCATCAGCTCAGGTAATCATCACCCTCACAGCGTGCAGTACATTCTTACACATTTTATATGGAGATGTGTCTATCCACATTCAATATAAAGTTTTACTTAGTGTAATTTTAATTGGCTTCATATTGTGTAAAGTGCTGGACATTTTTTCCCTCTTGAAACATGTTTTTAAGATCCATTGTTCATACAGATCAAGCTAATTCTTTGTAACTGCTGCACGCATAGAATTATTCCTTCCTGGGCCGAGCCCGTGGCGCACTCGGGAGAGTGTGGCGCTGGGAGCGCAGCGACGCTCCCGCCGCTAATTCTTTGTAACTGCTGCACGCATAGAATTATTCCTTCCTGGGCCGAGCCCGTGGCGCACTCAGGAGAGTGTGGCGCTGGGAGTGCAGCGACGCTCCCGCTGCGGGTTCGGATCCTATATAGGAATGGCCAGTGCGCTCACTGGCTGAGCGTGGTGTGGGCGACTCCACACCAAGGGTTGCAATCCCCTTACCCGTCACGAAAAAGACAAAAAAAAAAAAAAAAGAATTATTCCTTCCTGTAACTGTAAAAGAGGTTGTTCATCTTCTTCCCTATGAAACCCAAACTGGCTTATTTCCTAAATTTTTGCTAATATAAACTATGTTGCAATGAACATGTGAGCAGTGCATATGTATATTTCCAGTGAGTGTCTACCTTGCAGATTCCTGTAATGCTTGACTTTTCCTACTGAGGATGTATTACTGTTGTAATCAGAAAATTCCATATAGGAAGATCCTTTCATAATTCCCTTTTGGTCAGTTCTCTAGTTCCTGAGTGTTGTGGTCAAGGGGCTAAAAATAAAGAAACAAGTTTAATTCACCCCAAACTCCCACTCAACTTCACCACAACCTAGTTTACCCCCTCAGGAAACTGCAAATACAAGAGCACCATATTAAATGAAGTTTATCACTGTTAGATCATAAGCTCAACAGCATCACTGTCATCCCAGTTTTTACTTAAGGCTGTGATAAATATGGAGGCACCAGCAGCCATGAGCGCGGCACTGCTAAGGGCTGTATAAGGATGACCCTGTTTCATCCTCACAGCAACCCTCTGATACAGATGGGATTTTCACCCCATTTTACAGATGTGACAGCTGAGGTACAGAGCACCCCCACCTGCACATGCTCCCCTCTTCCCTGTTTTATTTCTCTTCATAGCATGGATCACCTTGTGCCGTACATGCAGTTCACTAATTTATTTGTCTCTCTCCACCTTCCAGGATGCAAGCCTCCCATGGGCAGGGATTCTTGTCTGTTTTGTTCCTTGCAACTGGGGGTGCTTAGGAAAATGCCTATCAAATGAATGAACCTCCCCAAGGTCTCATCAACTAGTGAGTGGCAGGCAGTCTGAGTCCAGAGTGCAAAACAGTGTCTCACGACATTCCCTCATTCATTATTATTACCAACAAACATGGATTGTTAATGTGGAAGATGAAATTATTAGCCTGTGGAGTATACATAAAGCAAGTATATGTCACAGGGCCTAGTTTCTTGTAGTTTCAGGTTTAGCCTAACTTCTCAAAAGTACATATAAAATGTTAACCTTACAAAAGACAGGAAATTTTTCCCCAGGCTAGTCTCTGTTGTAAGATAAAGAATTGTAGCACAGCAAGGTTGCTGGCTCAGAAGACAGACAGGTTACTGATTGATATGTAAAGATACTGGGAAATTTCTGTACGGAGAGAGAATGTTTGCTAAGATCAAGCTTTTGTTGGTGGATTGGACTTAACCTCTTGCAAATTGCATTATGGAATGTCACCTTGCTTGTTTTCCTGAATGTTACCAGCCTATATTGTTAAACTATAACCCCACCTATGTTCTTTTCCTGTAACTTCCTAGTCTGGAGAATAAATGCAAGGGGAGAACCCCAGTTCTTGGTTAATTTCCCAAAAGGAAGGAATGCCTCTCTCTTGAGGGTTCCGGGAGATTAACCTCTTTGGGGCTTCTCACTGCTCAGAAGAGATGTGCTTTGAGTAATCCTTTGAGGCTCCATCACCCAGGGGAAGAGGGGTGACAAATCCGTGGGAAGCAAAGCAATGTTAGCCATGCTCCAGCCAGGGGGATTACTTTGCTGAAACCACAGTCCCTTGGGTTTTCCTTTGAGTTGTCTTTCCAGATCTTAAATACTCTCCAAGTAAGGGAGAAAAAAAGAATGAAAAATGAAAATCCATTTCATTCACAGAGGTGTATGTTTCTGAAACCTGTCAAGGATGAAAAATGTTGCTCTTCAGGAAGCCTGGACACAATAGCTCTCCCTACCAGTCCCTGCTGGGGGAAGGAGAACTCACCCTAAAATCTGCCTAACCCAGCCAAGTTTACCCACCCTGAGGCCCCAGCCAAGACAAGGAGAGGCAAGAGGACACCAAGAAGGTGGACCAAACCACCCCACTCAATCCCTTTTGGGTAGAGAAAGATGTGGAAAGGAGAAGACCTATTGCCTGGACCCCCTTCCAAGAGAGACCCAACAAGTTTGAATAGCAACTTTCTCCCCAGTGCCCTTAACCCTCCAAATACCTTTGAGAGAGAAAACTCAGTGCCCGCAGAAGCAACTACAGACCAACCTAGTAGCTCCTCTTAACTCACCCTAAAATCTGCCTAACCCAGCCAAGTTTACCCACCCTGAGGCCCCAGCCAAGACAAGGAGAGGCAAGAGGACACCAAGAAGGTGGACCAAACCATCCCACTCAATCCCTTTTGGGTAGAGAAAGATGTGGAAAGGAGAAGACCTATTGCCTGGACCCCCTTCCAGGAGAGACCCAACAAGTTTGAATAGCAACTTTCTCCCCAGTGCCCTTAACCCTCCAAATACCTTTGAGAGAGAAAACTCAGTGCCCGCAGAAGCAACTACAGACCAACCTAGTAGCTCCTCTTTGGGAAACTGACTCAAGAACAGTTCATTGAACTTCAAGGAACCAATAACCCCCTGCCCCCCCCCCACCCCCCGGGGAAATGCCCAGGTATATGAGCTAGTTAGTACAGAGCCCCTGGTAAGAAGCCTTGGCATTCTTGCCAGCAGGGTTTGCAACAAGACAACACTGGAAACAGCCCAAGGAGCTTTGGGAGTGGCCAGTTCCAGCAAGGTGCTGCCACAGAGTGGAATGCTTGGCAGTTCTTGGAAAGAATTAAATAAGACCTGAATGTACTCAGATAATCCAGACACACTGTTCAATGAGACAGAGAGCTTCAGAACCTAAGTTGGAGCATCTCATTCATTAAAAAAAAATTCTAGTTCTTTCTCTTTTTCTCTTACACACACACACACACACACACACGCACACACACACATGCTTGTAAATGCAAAGAAAATATCTCAAGATCACACAACCACCAGTTAACAGTGCACACACGCGCGCGCACACATGCTTGTAAATGCAAAGAAAATATCTCAAGATCACACAACCACCAGTTAACAGTGCTCTTGCGGAGAGTGCAATGGGGTATCTGGTATCCCAGACTTTTAAGTCAGTACTCTTTGCATTTTTTATAGTGAGCATGTGTTGCTTTTATGATCTCAAAAAATCTGACAAAGAAAAGCAGCCGCAGGGAGAATTCACTCCACTCCCCCAACCTACACCCCCAGACTAAATCTGGAGAGCAGGACCCGTGTTATCTACCAGGCCTGGGTGCACATTTGCAGCCACGATCTGGGCCAGACAAGCAGGTGCACTCTTGAAAGCAGTCAGCTAGAAGCCGGCTCCACAGCATCCTAAATCAGCAGTAATCCCAGAGGACTAGTGGTCTCTTTATTCCCACCCAAAGCTACAACATACCACGGAATGTTCTGATTAGGGATTTACTCTTGGGAGTCCAGATGTGAACTCCAACTTATCCACTGACTTCAGTCTTTAGGCAAGTCACTAAACCTCTTTGTGACTCAGTCTCCTCATCTGTAAAATGGAGATAATTACAGCACCTCCCTCACCCGGCTGTTGAAAGGATCAAATCAAACGACGTAACAAGTAAATGCTTAGAACAATGCCAGGCGCAAAGGTGTGCACAGACAAGAGCTGTTATTAACTGTGAAGTTCCCACCAAGTGAGCGAGGCGCTGTGCTGACTGTACACGTTATCCTCTGACTCCCTTCCCATTTACAGAAGAACAAACAAGCTCAGAGAAGGGAAGCCGATTTGCACTTGTTGCACAAACAAAACGAACTCTTTCATAACCGATTTCCTTCTCTGAATTCCTGCACTTTACCCGAACTCAAATATCAAAAGAAAAAAAAATATTCCAAAGTCTTGTCTGAGCAAGAAATCGGCCACTGGGAATCAGTTTTATCCTGCAAAGTCCCTCCTTAGTTTGGTCAAAGAGAGCCAGCCAGCTCCATTTGGGAACTCAGCCCTGCAGGCGAAGGTCCCACGCCCTCTCCCCATTCCTGGCCGTGGAAGCAGCGGGAGTGCCGACTGGCCTTGGCTTCTCCCTCGGTGAACTGGTGAATTGTAGCTAAAAACTACCTCTTTCTCCTAGTTTTTCCTTTTGAACTTCCTTGGACGAGGGCATGAGTCAAGGAGTAAGAGACGACCAAAAAAAGAAAAAAGAAAAGAAAAGTTCCTGCAAAGAGGGTCTTCGACTGAAACGTGTTCTGGGTGGGCGACGGTGGAGACCCTGCGCAGACACTGCGGCAACTAAGGGGCCCGAAAGCCAAGGACCACGGGCGACGGGAGGGAGTATGAACCCCAAGAGTTGGCGCTGGAGAAACGGATAAGGGGCTCAAATCACAGCGGGATCGTGGCACGGGGACTGTCGGGGGGCGAAGGGGTCAAAATGCTCGCAGGACGGGAAGGAGAACGTGTGCGTAAAGATCAACCACAGCAAACTGCTCGAGCCCCAAATGGGTAAACTGGGGTCCTCCACGGCCCAGGGCCTTTCTACCCGGCAGGCTCGGTCCTCCCGCCGAGGGGCCTGCAGAGACTCGGGCCCGAGGACAAAGCGAGAGACTCACCTGGTTGTAGAAGACCTCGGGCTGCTGGTTGGGGGCCGGCACGGCCTGGGTGGCGGCGGCCGACAGGAGACGGCGGCCCAGGCGGGGCCCGAGGCCTCGCGCC
>NW_007726934.1:267322-269968 GCF_000696425.1 Galeopterus variegatus
CGGGGTGGGGCGCGGGGCAGGGGCGGGCCCGCCACCTCCTCAGCCTCGGGCCAGTGCAGCGGCCACCCGCTGTTCTCGGCCGATGCCCCCCACCCCCTGTCCCTGCCCCCCGCGTGGCGCGCCGCGTGTGCGGAAGGGCCCCAGCTCGCCTGTGCACCGCGCTTTGGTTGAACCCCTACTGTGTACAGGCCCGAAGCAGAGCGACCCTGACTTCCCGCGCTGACACTGTAGAGGGAGAGACCCGCCTTAAACTCAAACACGAGGTCATTTCAGACGATGATGAGCGCCATGAAGGAGATGAATAAGGTGAAGAGATGTTCGGGGCAGGGACTGCTTTTAAATACCGTGGTCAGGAAGTGACAAGTGAGACCTGAATGATGGAAAGAGCTGGTCTTGTACAGGTCTAAGGAAGAGCATTGGGGGGATGGGGGTTGTGGACAACAAGTGCAGAGGCCTCGAGGTGGGGACACCCCCCCCCGCACGTGTCAGGAAAATGGAAAGAAGGGAGCCCCGTGAACAAGGGGGAGAGCGATGGCAGGGGAGGGGACAGCGGAGGGCAGGGCCATGGCAGGGAGGGTCTTCCAGGCAGTGGAGTTTAAAGCAGGATGATCTGCTTGATAAGCTTCTACCGCTGATGGTTTCTGACTGTGGAGGATGGACGACGAGAGAGCGGGGTTAGAAGNCAGCGGCCACCCGCTGTTCTCGGCCGATGTCCCCCACCCCCTGTCCCTGACCCCGCGTGGCGCGCCGCATGTGCGGAAGGGCCCCAGCTCGCCTGTGCACCGCGCTTTGGTTGAACCCTTACTCTGTACAGGCCCGAAGCAGAGCGACCCTGACTTCCCGCGCTGACACTGTAGAGGGAGAGACCCGCCTTAAACCCAAACACGAGGTCATTTCAGACGATGATGAGCGCCATGAAGGAGATGAATAAGGTGAAGAGATGTTCGGGGCAGGGACTGCTTTTAAATACCGTGGTCAGGAAGTGACAAGTGAGACCTGAATGATGGAAAGAGCTGGTCTTGTACAGGTCTAAGGAAGAGCATTGGGGGGATGGGGGTTGTGGACAACAAGTGCAGAGGCCTCGAGGTGGGGACACCCCCCCCCCGCACGTGTCAGGAAAATGGAAAGAAGGGAGCCCCGTGAACAAGGGGGAGAGCGATGGCAGGGGAGGGGACAGCGGAGGGCAGGGCCATGGCAGGGAGGGTCTTCCAGGCAGTGGAGTTTAAAGCAGGATGATCTGCTTGATAAGCTTCTACCGCTGATGGTTTCTGACTGTGGAGGATGGACGACGAGAGAGCGGGGTTAGAAGGAAAGGTTTCACAAATACTTTTATTCCAGAGACATCCGGGAGCTGGGCACGGGGATGCAGGAAGAAGTGAGAGGACATTGGCTAGGAAGGGGACGGATATCACCTAATGTGAGCATTTCAACGATAATGTCAGTGGAAGCCCAGAGAGGAGAAGAGCCCGGCGGGAGGAGCTGAGCGGTGCAAAAAGTATGTTTTGACACAGAGAAGCACAGGAAAGGGACACATCTTGGTAACAAGTGTCCGGGGAGCTGATTGTGGCCGGAGCTCCAGGAGCTGAAGCCAGAGAACTTGGCCAAGGCCCACTTATGAAGCACCAGGCAAGCATGGTGATCCAAGGGCTGAAGGAGACCAGGTGTGTGTTTTATGAGTTTTGTTTTGCTTTGCTTTGAAGGGCTAATATATCAAAAGGATATTGTAATAGAGCCTCTGTATGAGGTATGCCCCCAAATTCCAGGGACTAATAAAGTCCCTGCTCACGTTGCTCCTCACAGGCTGGAACTACTGGAGTTCTCCTCCAGGCATGAACTCAGGGACCCAGGTTCCTTTCTTTGTGTGACTCTAATTTCAACACCAGATTGCAAAGTCACCCCGGGTCTCGGCACCATTTTTCACCAACCAGAGGAGAAAAACGCAGTAAGGATGGTACATGGGAGGTTTCTATGGGCTGAGCCGCTTTTCACTGGCTAGATGTCAGTCACATGACCCCTCCTCCATGCAAAGGCGTCTGGGAAATGAGTGCCCAAGAAGAAGGGGAAATAGGTTTGGAGATCAGCAGCAGAGATCATCTGAAAAGTGAGTCTCCCTCACTTCTCTGAATGCAGCCAACAGTCCTCACTTCCACTTCCCAAAGGCATCTCGCTTTTTTTACTTAATAATGAGGGGGTAGATCATTTCATCACAGCAAGCAAGGAAAGTGTCCCCATTATGCTTAACAGCTACGTGGTATTTCACTGGCTATGTGCACCATTTTTATTTCATGAATTTCCTGTGGATGGACATTTAAGTTGTTGCTAGTCTTTTACCATTACAAACAATGCAACAAGGTATATCCTTGATTTACTTGAGAAATTAATACAAATGGAACAGCTAAGTCAAAGGATATTAACAATTTAAATAGAGATATTGCCATATTATCCTCCATAGAGTTTTGATTAATTAATGCCCCACCCCCATCATGTCTGAATTTCCTTACATTCTTACCAGTACAATTATCAGCTCTTTTTTAGCTCTGCTATTCTTTTTTTTTTTTTTTGTCTTTTTTCGTGTCTGGCAACAGATCCCAACCCCCAGTGTCGCGCCCGTACCGGACCGGGACCGGCAACGGGATCGCAACCCTC
>NW_007726934.1:270954-283135 GCF_000696425.1 Galeopterus variegatus
CACATTAATTTGCATTTCTCTTCCCCTGAGTGAGCTTGAGCATCTTTGCCTATGTGAAGTCATCTGTTTTTTTTTTTTTTGCTACAAACTAACTGTTCATGTCCCTCGCTCATTTTCCTGTCAGATTTGTTGGCCTCTTTAAAATTGATTTGTAGGTGGGGTGTGTGTGTGTATCTGTGTATCAAGGCAGTTGACATTTTGTCCATCATATGTGGTCCAAATACTTTCTGCAGATCACCAGTTATCTTTTTACTACTAAATGCCTTAAGTAGCTGAGTATTTCTGAACTATATTCTGTTTCATTGATCTGTCTATTCGTGTGCCAGTATAACGCTGTTTTGATCACTGAAGCTTTCTCATAAGTCTTAATCTCTCATACTATCATTACTCTTAATCAGGAATTTTAACCTGGAAGTGATGAGGTTGCATCTGTGCTGTTCCCTTTGGGAACAGCATGGAAAGTTGGTTGTAGAAGGGGAGACAGGCTGGAGGCAGAGAGCTGCAGCGAGAGACACTGAGGGCCTGGTTAGAAGAAATGGGGGTGGCTGGGAAAGAGCGTGGGGGTAGAATTGGCAGTAGCTGTGAGTGGATGAGGGGCGGGAGGAGTGGAGGATGGTGCTGAGGTTCCTACCATGTGCTGTTCACCAAGACGGAGAAGCCAGGAGAAGGAATAAATTCGGTTGTGGGAGGGGACGGAGAAAATGAGTTAGCTTAAAGACTTTCAGATATGTCAATACAGTGTGCAGCGATGTGTTTGGCCTGTGGGTGTGCCTGGTGTGTCCCAGTGTGGCACACATGTTGGCTCACAGGTTCATGTATTCCAGTTTGTTCAGCTGTGGTATTCACCGCCCCACCCCCAGCAGCTTTCTCATCCCTGGCCCCCGAGTTTTGGCTCACATCTTCACACACCCAACCTGCCTCTTCTGTTTAAGGACCTCTTACCTATCAAGATTCAGCGCAAATCCCTTCTTCTGGGGAAGTCTTCCATGAAAGCACTTGCCTTCCTTAGCTGCTGTCACAGTCTTCAGTTCAAGGACAACCAAGCACTTCAGACCAAGATCAACTGGATGTGGTGAAATCCTGATATATATGGCTCCTTGTGGCTCAGCCTCAATGAAGCATTAACTGAAATCTAACTCTCCACCTAGATTTCTGCCTGACAGGCTGTATGCACTCTTTTCTCTCTTCCAGGTTTCTTTCCATCTCTTTCCTCTCTCTTACATAGCTCTTTATTCTGATAAAAGCCTCCATTTCAGGGCCCGGCCCATGGCTCACTTGGGAGAGTGTGGTGCTGATAACACCAAGGCCACGGGTTCGGATCCCATATAGGGATGGCGGGTTAGCGCACTTGGGGGAGCATGGTGCTGGCAACACCAAGTCAAAGGTTAAGATCCCCTTACCGGTCATCTTTTTAAAAAAAAAAAAAAAAAGCCTCCATTTCTCTGGGCCCAACTTTCTGTCTTGTTCTCCATTGCCCCTTGTCTATGAATTCATTGCCAGGATCGGAGCTACCAAGAGCAAAGTATCTTTAGAAAGCAGAAGACTGAAGCAGAGGGAGAAACTAAGCAAGCAAAATATGTAACTTCTGTCTAGCATGCTGCAGAGAGAGGGACATGAACACTTTGGCATGAATAAATGTCCTCTCACAGTGCTGAGACCACCCTGAGTCACTTCAGTTCCTCTAAGAAGATATTCAAATTCATAGCTTCAAAATATTCTCAAAGATTTCATTGTTAGGGCCCAATTATATGTTTTCAGTTTGAAAAAAATCTAGCTTCACCTGCTTTCTTAAAAATGTGGTAACTGAGGGCCGGCCCGGTGGCGCACTGCTGTAGTGCGCCGCTTGGGAAGTGCAGCGGCGCTCCCACCGAGGGTTCGGATCCCACATACAGACCGGTTCCCGCTCACTGGCTGAGCGAGGCGCGGGAGCAACACCGAGGGCTGCGATCCCGTTGCCGGTCCCGGTCCGGTACGGGGGCGACACTGAGGGTTGCGATCCGTTGCCGGACATGGAAAAAGACAAAAAAAAAAAATGTGGTAACTGAGGTCTCCTTCAGGGTCACTGAGTGGGGGGATTTTAGATATTTGGTTGTTTAATTCCATTCTGGGACACTGACTCTATCCAATGGCAGAGTTTTTCTTTTGTCTGTTTTTTGTTTGCAAACAATGGAGCTAGGTAGGGAATTCAAAGTGTCATTTAAACGGGAAGACATTCTCTATCACAGGTAGGAGGAAAAATGTGGCCCTGCGCCCAGCTGCCCTCCTTGTTTGCACACACAGAGACCTGTGAAACATAGCTGGCTCAACATACCCCACATGCAGCTGGGCCCACATGGCCGACATTGCACATGGGGCCTGACCCTCTGAGAGGCAGTTGGGGGTATTCCCGAGATTAGTCATCTTCTGAAATAGAATTATCAGGGGAAATTCATGTCCTTTCTTCAGAGCAGAGCAAACTCTCCTTGGTTGGGTGGGGCTTCATTCTCCTCCTTTTCCAGCACCTCTCAGGAAGCCCCTTAGAGATCCTTAAACATCTATGCCTCAGAGTAGGAAGAGCTCTGGAGCCTTCCGAATTTAGGTTTGAATTCACACTGACTAGCTGTGTCATTATAGGCAAGTCATGTAACCTCTTTGAACCTCAGTCTCCTCATCTCTAAAATGGGCAGGAAAAAAGTATCTGCCAATTGTTATAAAGATTCAAAATAATGTACAAACAGTTCCTGGCACTTGGTATGTATGAAATATCCAGTAGCTCTTATTGTTCCATCCAGGTGGTATCCCCTCAGCCCTGGTGATGGGGTGAGGGAAATCTAGCCATTCTTCCCTCACTCCTCAAAGTGGGGATCCCAGAACAAGCAGCATCACCTGCAGTTGTGTGGGAAAGGCAGACCTACCCAATAACACTCTGCATTTTAACCAGATCCCCAGAGTAATTCCTTTGCACATTAAAGTTTGAGAAGCACAGCAGTCTTAGCTGGTCCAAGCTGGCCTCGGCCCCGATGAGGCTTCCACAGGCCTGTACCCCAGTTTAAGCATAGTTTCCTCCCCTTTAGTTGGCCCTCGCCTGTCTCCAGCCACATATGAATAACTGGCAGGCGCTGCAGGTTTATTATACACCATGCGTCATCTCATTTAATCCTCAATCAACTCTGGGAGGAAGTACTGTTCTCTCCATTTTTCAAATGAGAAAAGCAAGGCTAAGAGATGGAAGATCACTTCCCAATGTGGCTCAGCTAGTCTGTAATGAAGCCAGGATTCAAACCCATTTGAATCTGGGCCATTTGAATCCAGAACCACAGCTCTGCTGAGGATTCTCTCCTTGGCCACCCCAGCCAGGCTCCTCTGAGCCCTGTCCACAACTAGGCCTCAGTCTTGGCCTGCAAAAACTGGAGACTCTCAGCATAAATGATTTAGATCACACCACTACCCCACCACATGAAAAGACTTGAACAAACACTAACATAGTTTCTAACAGCTCAAGGCCACCTCCCTAGGGTGACCCTAGGCCCCCTTAAAGTGCCTGCCTGAGAAAGTTCAGAGCGGCCAAAAGAAGTTACTGTTTTTTCCAGACAACACCTAAGATACGGCCCCTGTCTTCCTGCCTCTGGGAGGGCAGGAGCCTAACTTCAGCAAGCGCCAGTCAGCAAACCAAGATGGGTTTCACATGGACCAAGCCCCCTTCCTGCTTTTTACAAATTTCTACATCCCTGACTCTGTCAAGCCCCCATCTGTTGGGCATAACTTTGCGCGCATGCGCCCTGACGCGCACGGGCGCCAGTTCATGCGCTCCGCGGCCACCATTTCACTAGCGCTCAACGGCACGTAGCTGCCAGCCTCGCCCTTCCGGGTCCCAGTGATTCAGCAACTTTAGTTCCGTATTCGCGTAAAGCCTCCCCACCACCTCACCCTATCCTTTTAAGCCCTTCTTATTGGCTCTTTGCTTGATCTCTCATATCAAAACCCGCCCTGCCCTTTTTCCCTATATAAGCTGTGCCGCCCTGCAAATAAACAGAGTTCCGGCTTTGACCACTCTCCTGGCTCGGTGGTGTTCTTTCTCGGCCCCCGGGGAGGAAGGTCCTGGGGGGGAAGGGCCGTGCCAGCAACACTCATCATCCCGCTCAGCCCCACAAGGGACCCCCGGCTGGATCGGGGTCTCTTCCCGCTCGGTTTTGTCGGCCTCTGGCTCAGGGAGGCCCGACACCCATCCCTGCCACCCACCCCGTTCTCCTTGAAAATGCCCAGTCACCTCCACACAAATCAAAGTTGAGTTCAATATATTACTGATTAACACCTGTCCTTACCACTTCCACTAGTGTCTGCCTTTATCTTCGAAAACTCTTAAGCACTGTGTTATCCATCTAATGCTGATGTGATAGAAAATTCCCAGAAGCCATTTCTCTGCTCAGTCAACTTGATTAAAACAAACTCTGTGCCAGACTACTTGTCCAACAGATTATCACTTAGGTTTGGGCCCCAGGTTGCTGGAGTCTGGGACTCTGTCCACTCTGACACTCACACATATTGGTGATGTTTGTACCCCTGTGGCAGCATGGAGGGCTAGGTGGGTATAAATCCTGATCCAGATGGTCTGGGAGACACTTGGGCAGTGCTGCAGCTCTGGACTCGGTGACTGCAAAGAGGCAAGCACCGCCACAGCCTGGCACCCCCACGGCAGCCCTGGGGAACTCTAAAACCCTGTGTGTTGACCATCCCTAGACAACCACTCCAAGACTGGGAATATGTGGCAGAGAACTCTGGAGCCTGATCTTTTGGCGTCACTCCCAGCTGCAGCCTTGAAGGGGGCCCACCCAGGCAAGTTGCCTGGAATTCAGCCTCTGTAGGATTATTCTGGAATTATCTGACAGTATTAGAAATCAGGGTTTGGGATGCACAGGCAGCCTGTGGAAGCCAAGACCACACGTGGCTCTAGGGAGAATGAAGAGGGAGAACTTGGAGCAGGGGGAAGTCCCCTCCCGAGATGGCGTCCTTGGTGGCACCCTGTGAAGTTTTGATAGTCACATGATTGCTGGGGAGGGCTTGACCATGCAGAAACCCAGCCCGAGGCTTGCCAAGAGGGGAGTAGGGGAACATGCGTTCAGGTGCTTTGGGACACATACTACTGTGAGAAATAAAATGGTAGTATGTATGATTATGTTTAGTTCCCTTTCCCAAGATGGGTCCAGCTATGTAGGGATGGTGATCCACAAATAAAACTGGTCAGGCACAATCATCACCAGACCAAGCTTGTTCACGCTTGAGCGTGCGCCCACAGCCCACAGCGGTTTACATGCTGCAGAAGCACAATGCTGGGGTCGCCATGTTAGTCACAGCGTTTGGCCAACCAGAAAGGCCACCTGTTTGCTGAAGAAGGAGAAAAACGAGATTAGGACCAGATTAGATTTCCTTTTTTTATTTTTGGCAGCTGGCCTATATGAGGATCTGAATCCTTCACTTTGATGTTATCAGTACCACGCTCCCCCAAGTGAGCTCACCAGCCAGCCATAGATTTCCTTTTATTCTTTGGATCTTTTGCTCATATCTTCTTAAGCCCCTGCCTCCCTTCCTTTTTTTATTTTGCAGGCGGTTCATTTGGAGTGCCCTGGAATGTTAGGGAACTTTAAAATGGCTCTAATCCTCCTTTGTCCTGGTGAACTTTGGAGAGTGGAAGGATCTTTTTAAAACCCAAAGCATGTCGCGTCACACCCTACTCAAACTCACCACTTTGCCACACTGATAATCAACATCAATAGGCCCCATGTGACACAGCACCTGCCCAGCCTTCCCAGCTGCACCTCCTACTCTCTCTCCTGCTCCCTCACCCACTGGGCTGCTCCCCAGGGCCTTGGCATTTGCAGCTCCTTCTTCTAGAAGCAATCTTGCCCTTTCCTCTCGTCGTTCAGGTCTTGGCTCAAATGCCTCTTCCAGAATGAGTCCTCCTCTGAGTTCCCAGTCCCCCAAGCCCCCAGCAGTGTCTGCCATATCACCTACCACAGTCTTCGGGACACTTACCGCTCTCCCCACTTGACATACAAACTCCACAGGGACGGCAATTTGACCTTTTCTGTTCACCTGCACATTCCCTAAGGCCTAGACAAGTGCCAGGCCCAGAGCTGGGGCTCATCAGTAGTGACAAGCAGAATTATTTAACCGAGTTGGAGACCCTGACTGAGGGGCTGCTGGAGGCCTCATCTCAGCGGTGCGCCATTCTGCAGGCAGCGTGCTGGCCAGCGCATGCAGCAGAGCATGTGAGGGAGACACAGGCTGCCCCACGGCTTCTATTTTCATCTCTGCAGCTGCACTGACCAAGCAAGGTTAACCTCAGAGGCCATGAAAGACATTATTAGGGTCATGTGATCTGCCAGGCCATGACCACTTCCTTTTTAAAAAACCTCTCCTCCCAAGGAAAAAAAACAAAAAAACCCTCCTCCTTCCTGAGGCCCAAAGCAGATGCAAGAACTCTGGCCGCTAGAATCCTGCCAGAGTTTGCAAAAGTTGCCTGCATGGCTGGCCTTGTAGTGGCAATGAGTTTGGGCTTTTGAATTTTGCTTCCTTGAGCAATGGGCAGCCTCTCAAGTGTGGTGGAGCAGGCTGCCTCCCGAGACTACTGGGCAAGTGGACCTGAGGAGCCCTTTTGCAAGCTCCCTGTCCGTAACCTGCAGAGGTAGGCTCCTGGATGCTGCAGGTGGGCCCTCTTAGGGACAAGTCTGCAAAGCAGCAGACCAGGGGAAACCTGCCTCTGTGGTCAGAACTGAAATGGGCTTGAGCCACATTACTGCAAATTATGAGATTAGCAGGCTGACTCCTAATGGCCACCAATGGCTTATCTCCACGTGCTGCCTGGGCTCAGGGGACACCCACCTCTCAAGGAACTCATATCTCAAGAAAGTAAATGTTTCCACCTCCCTCAGAGAATACTGCCCTCCAAACCACAGAGGCTACTGCCCACTGTCTCCCCTCCCACACCATTCTGTGAATGCAGAGCAGAAGCAGGGTGGGAGTTGTAGGGGGCCTCGCACACCACAATGCTATGGTGCCTTTGGTGACGTTTACATGAGTGATGACTAGGGCCTACCAGAAGTCGTGCCACGCGTGCCCCAGGCATATAGAACCCTGTGGGGACAGCAGTGTGAGGAGAGAACCGACTCCTGAGATGCAAGGGCCGAGGGGAGCCTTCATTCTCCATTCCTTCTGTATCACAGAAAGTCCACAAAATCTCTGAGAAGTATTTTTTTATTCTTTTGTATTCTCAAAGCCCTTTTCCAAAACAACATTTAAATTAGTGTTCTGTGTTGACATTCAAAATAAGAAAATCAGATGCAGTGGCTTCATCGTTTTAGTTTCTTTCCATTGTCCCAGGAGCGCTCTGGCCCTGTTCTCCAGGCTGCAGGGAGCAGCAGGCCCCGTCTCTGCTGCAAGCACGGCACACTGCCTCAGCAGGGCTCCTTAAATGTGTCCAGATTCCCACAGCTAGGGAGAGGGGGACTAGAGGGGCTCAGCGGTACTGAGGGACTGAAGACCAGCTTCAGGGTTCTGTACCGAAACCCGCTCAGCTCTTTTCTTTGCCTGTAACAGAAACTCAAGGCTTCTTGTGGAAATGTCTTCTGTGGGTACCCAAAAAGGTTAAATTCGCCATGATTGTTCTAGGATAGGGCTGCTGTGCAGGGTGCAAGAACACACATCCCAGACCTTCCAAAGTGCATCATTTACAGTTCTGGGTGTGGCTGGCCCAACAGGGACATCGGCTCTTATAGTCGTGCAGGTCTAAGCGCGGTGCTTCAGCTCCATCTTGGCCACTGTTGCCCGGTGCACCTCATCGGGGCCATCAGCAAAGCGCAGTGCTCGGGCCCAGGCAAAGAACTGAGCCAGGGGGTAATCGCTGCTCAGGCCTGCTGCTCCGAAGGCCTGGCAGACACAGGATGGGAAGGAGAGGAGGCCCTGGGTAAGTCTCTGAGGGCCCCAAAATATGAGCCTGCTCATAACAGCTATCTTCCTGGGGATATCCCCTACTTACACCTACGTGGTATGAGAACTAACGTTCCAGGATGCTAGATTCACCAAGCCTGCTCTGCAAGGTGGCTTCTGCCACTGGGAAAGCACTACGTTAGGGTCAGCTGTTAGGATTTGAGAAGATGTCCCTGCATGGTTAGGAGGCTGGGCTCTGGTGTTATGAAGACCCAGTTTCATGTAAATTTGAGGTCAGCTACTTGCAAGCTGAGTGACTGACAAGTCACTTCAGTTTTCTGTGCCTCTGTTTCCTCAAATTCATAATGGGGATAGGATGGGCCCCTCCTTGGGCTGTTCTAAAGAGGAAAGGAAAATGGCTGCACAGGGCATGGGCAACAAGGGGTGGTTGGCGGGGCTGACAGGAGGCTGGGCAGCTGAAGGTGAGGCATTTCGCATCTGGCATCTGCTAGCAGCCTGCTCTGTGCTCACCTGAATAGCGCGATCAACCACTCGGCAGGCCATGGTAGGGGCTACCATTTTAATCATGGCAATATCTAAAGCTGCAGCCTGCAAGGAAGAGGAGAAAATGTGGTTATGAAGACCCGAGGGCAGAATGCCTGGAAGAACCCTCAGTTCATGGGGAGGAGTAAAAAGCAAAGGCTCAAAACAGTGTCCTGCAAGGAAGAGGAGAAAATGTGGTTATGAAGACCCGAGGGCAGAATGCCTGGAAGAACCATCAGTTCATGGGGAGGAGTAAAAAGCAAAGGCTCAAAACAGTGTCCTTGAGGTGATGCTGGATGTTAGCTCAGGGAGGCAGCCCCTGCTTGGAACACGCTGTGTGCAGCACCTAGGGGGCGGAGGGCATGGTGCTGGTATCTACAAGGGTGACTCAAGATGTCAGAAAATGTGAAGCCTGGTAAAGGATAGACTCGGAAACATGGATGTCTTCCCAGATGACAGGGGATATCGCCAGCACTCAGAGGAGATGGCGGTAGGGGGGACTGTGCATTTTCAGGATCACCACCAATTATCTCCAAGTGACTGGACCAGCCAGGGCTCCAGGAAACTGAGCTACCAGGATCTGCCCTGGGTCAGGGCGTTCAAGTGGGGCACCCGAGCACCTCCACCATATCCAGCACCGATTGTCAAAGAGTTGTGAGACTGGGTCATCCCCGCAGTGCTGAGGCTCCTGGCTAGATGGTGGACACACACAGAAAGCTGCAGAAAGCCGGACACAGCAAGGGTCAACATGGGCGTCGTGCCTGGCCATTACCAGCACTTAATACGAGCCTTAATTAATGAATAATGTCACACTTGGAAATAAGCTTCTATTTTGACTAATTCTATATCTGATCCTTTCTTCTTTATTTTTGGCAGTACAGGAATCTGAACCCACGACCTTAGTGTTACAAGGCTGCACACTAACCAACTGAGCTAACTGGCCAGACCTTAACTCTATATCTGAATTAAGGCCAGTGGCAGGTCCTTTATCACTTGCTTACTCTTTGTTAGCCTGACCCCTGCACCAGCGTGCCCTGTGAGTCCAGGCTTACCAGGGGGCCATGTGGCCCCATCAGACCCACTGTCTTGGACTAAGAAGTTCGCCAGGTCAGTAAAACAGAACACTCAGTCTTCTTTTATTGTGCCTTTTCTATTTTTGAAAAGCTGCCCAAATTGTTCCAAATAGAGTTGAAATAAAGTTTTTAATGTCAAGAGGCCCAGCTCTTTCTCTCTAGCTTGCTGAATGAGGAGGGAAGACTCAAAGTGCTCACCACAACCTTGGACCTCTGTCACCTGAGTGGCCCCTCCGAGGTGCCCCTTGGCCTCCTACCTTATTTCCTGCCACGTCCATGAGGTGGGCAGCTCTCAGCACCAGCAGCCGAGCCTGCTCAATCTCCACACGTGACTGGGCAATGTCGGCCAGGACCGTGCCCTGCTCCACCAGGGGTTTCCCGAAGGCCACGCGGGACCTCACCTGTCGATACAGGAGACAAAGGGCTAAGGATGTGCTGGGCTAAGGGTGGCCATGAGAAGCGTGGGGCTGGTGGCCTCCAGAGGTGTGTGGAGGCAGAGACGAAAGGGCAGGAGAAGACAGTGAAGGTGGGAGTGTGCAGCTTGTCTGCCAGGTTGCCAGTTCTCTGGCCACTGACAATTTCCAGGGAGAAGATCTGGATGCAAACAACATTCATGTGAGCCACACCGAGCCACAGTCAACATGGTGGCTGCACAAACCACTTTCAAGAACCCTTTACTTGGGCAATTCAGCCTCTGCTGGGCAGCAGGAGCAGTTCTCTTGGATCTGAGCCTGCATCTGCGCAACGCTACTCCTGGGAATTAGGGAGCAGCTGTGGCAGGGCGAGGGCGCCCTCTGCTGACTGTGGCCCAGCACCACGCCCCGTAGCTCCACCGGGTTGCCAGGGTCCCCTTGTGGGCAATCTGATCTGCAACGCATTTTAGTCTGAAAGCCACCAGGCATCAGAAAAGGTTGTAGGTATTCTTTTTTCTCCCTTGTTTTATTTATTTATTTTTCCTAAAAACAATTTTTACACAAATAATATATCTCGTGGCACAAAAATTATCAATTTTCAGGCCAAAAAAAAAAAAAAAAAAGAACACCTAGTATCCTACCACCTAGTTGCCTATAGTTTATATTTGGTAGATATCCTTCTAGACTTTTTGTATATGTATATATGTATATATATATATACACACACACATATATATACATATCTACTTCAAAAAGTTCATGGAAAAATATAATTAAAAGATAAAATGAATCCATGAACTTTTTGAAGAACCCTCATATATGTATGTTTTTTTTTTTTTAACAAAATAGTTATATTCTACATATTGCTTTGTAGCCTGCTTTTTTAAATTTAAGAGTACATAGTGAACATCTCTCTATGTTAAGAAATAGATTTCCACGGCGTCGTTTTGGATTCTACTGCATGTCCATGCACCATGGTTTATCTGACCCACTGTTAGCCTTGTTGGGTGTTCCCAACACTTTGCTATTAGAATCGGTAGTGTGGGGAGCCTCCTAGTAGCAGATCTTTTACAGATTCCTAATTACTCCCTTGCAACCAAGTCCTGAGTGCAGTTGCCATGTTACTGCTGGGCACTTTCTGGATACTTTGACACACAGTCAAACTGCTCTACCAGAAGGTTGGTCTCAGTTTTAATGCTGTATTGCGTTGAAGTACCATACCCAACTCCATGTTATTTTCAAAGAAATAAAGAGGAACATTTTATTTTCAAAGAAAAAACTGATCAGTCTCAACTCAAAAGGTTGTAAATCACAGAGGGTACGCTCAGTAATCAAAACTCATTGACTGCCTCTGTTCTTTATGGTGTCTCTTGTGAACACTTGTTTTGGTTTCAAGGATTTGCTTCCTCTTTGTGAAAGCAATACAACTGATTTGGATTCCTGTTCCTGACAGGAGCTCTCTTTTACATAGGTTTCCAACCTTTGAGGAAGTCACAGCAGAAAAGTTTTCTGGACATGCTGGGGGAGCTGCATGGTACAGGATGCTGGAACTCAAGAGACAAAAACAAGCAACACGAGTTCTCCCCGGTGTCTGATTTTGAACCATGTGCTAGGAACACAAATGGCTCTTGGCAACCCATGACCCTTTGGACCTTGGAACATCGCCCTCTGCTGCCTAGCCTTTTGCTTTTGGTCACCTCAGCGGAGCAGGGCCCATTCTGTTCTGAATTTCAGACTGCAGCAAAGTAGCAGATGCAAAGCCCAGTCATGGACACAACTTCTGGGCAGGTGCATTGCCTTGCTTCCCCTGCTAGGTCTGCTCGCAGATAGCAGGTAGGATTTGTAGTCTGACAGCAAAGCAGCCGGTGGTTTGGGGCCAGTGCTGGGGGCACGGGGAAGCACTCACACGGGCCTTCAGGAGCGCCAGGGCCCTCTCTGAGGACCCAATTAGTCTCATGCAGTGATGGATTCTGCCAGGACCCAACCTGCCCTGTGCGATCTCAAAGCCTCGGCCGGGGCCCAGGACCATGTTCTCCTTGGGCACACGCACGTGCTCAAATCGGACTTCTCCGTGGCCACCTGAAAGACCCAAATGATTACCTTGAGCCACCTATCAAACCCATTTTCCTTGGATGTGTTTAGTCCTTGCCTCAGTTTCAGTTATCGGCTGGTAATATTCCTGTCCCTTGGTTAGCTTTCTTTTTTTTTTTTTTTTTTTTTTTAATTTTTTTTTTTTTTTTTTTTTTTTCC
>NW_007726934.1:283145-288451 GCF_000696425.1 Galeopterus variegatus
AGCTTTTTTTTTTTTTTTTTTTTTTTTTTTAAATTTATTTATTTATTTATTTATTTCCCTTTTTGTCTTTTTTTCGTGGCCAGCAACGGATCGCAACCCTCAGTGTCACGCCCGTACCGGACCGGGACCGGCAACGGGATCGCAACCCTCGGTGTTGCGCCCGCACCTTGCTCAGCCAGTGAGCGGCCGGTCTGTATGTGGGATCCGAACCCTTGGCAGGAGCGCCGCCACGCTCCCAAGCGGCGCACTGTAGCAGTGCGCCATCGGGCCAGTCCCCTTGGTTAGCTTTCTAACTGGGACATGGTTAAAGGGCAGGAAGGAGTCTATTAAAGATGGAAAATTAATCCTGATTTATAATGGCATGAATATCGTGCCATTCCTTTTATATAACATAATGACATTACCTTAAGCTGAAACTCCCTAGTAGTTGCTGACTCATTTAACAATGTAGTGATCTCATGGAACACCAAAAGTAAAAATGTGAACATTGTTATCCAGGAACCCCATGAGAAGACCAAAGTGGGGCTGTGGGCTGGAGGTCAGCTGTCCACATGGGGAGCAGAAGAGAAGGTCTGGGGTACACTTCCTGCCTCCTGCCTCTGCCATGTGCAGCTTCCTTGTGTCACAGACTCCTGCTTATCTTCTGAGTTTAGAAGAGTAAAAAAAAAAAAAATGTGTAAATGCCTGTCTGAAATCTGCCTATGTGGTTGATATTCACATATGGAAATGAAATGCAGGAGCATGTGGCCCTCCAAATGTCATCGTACCCTCAGATGTGGGATGTGGTATGACCTGAACTAGAGCAAGGGCTGCCCAAAGCCATTTCCCGGGAGGCCTGACCTGGAGCGTCCTCCAGTCCATATACCGTCAGAGGCCGTATGATTTTTATCCCCGGGGTATCCATGGGAACCAGGAGCACAGACTGCTGCCGGTGCCTCGGGGCATGCGGATCTGTTTTTCCCATAAACACACAGAGTTGGCAGCGAGGATCCAGGATGCCTGCCAGGAAAGGAGAGAGACAGACCCCCGTGATCTGATGCCAGGGCCATCACATGTCCTTACACACATGGTCCTGGCCCAGGAGAGGGAAAGCAGGGAGAGCTTTTAAAACTTCACATAATCAGATGAACATCTGCAGGCTCTTGACCAGAAATAAGAGCAAATTGGTTTTGGTCCCAGTGAGGAATGAATACATCTTAAGAGGAATTTTTTTTTAAAAAGCATTGTGTAGAGTTGAAAATATATTTAGAGACAAGAGGCTGAAAACTGCTACTTTATCACTGCCAGCCTGTTTTGCTCTGTTCCCACAGGTGATGTAAACAAAATGGCTTTGGGCGTGGACCTCGGCATTAAGCAAACCTTTAACTCTGGGTTCCCTACTTGCCAGCTGGGGGCTAGTACCTTAGGCAAGTGACTTTGATCGCTTCTCTGAGTGCTAGTTTTCACCTCTGCAAAATGGATATGATAATACCTAGCTTCTGGAGAAGTGCAGGGACTCCATGAGTACTTACAGAGGGCCCTGCAGAGGTGACATCCCATAAACAGCAAGATTATCATTAGCCCCTAGGATGCAACACACCTGACCTAGGAGCAAGGGGAAGCCACCCAGGAAGTGACTTCCGCCTTTCTAAAGGGAGCAGCCTGAGGCGGAATGGAGAAGGGGGAGTAAAGAGATTCCCAGAGTCGGGTGCGCATGGGGGAGCCTGTCACGTGTGGTCATCTGGCGACATCTCCACCCCCGTGAAAAAGCCCTGGAGAACAAACAGCGTGCTCCATGCAGCACTCTCTTGCTCTACTAAGGTTTGCCACCTCTGCTGCAGCACAGAGAGACAGATCTCCTCTGTGTCAACTGGAAAAGAAGCCAGCCCCTCCCGGCATCGAGAGACATGCTTATCAACACAGACTCACTGCTGTGTGCTTGCAAAGTGAATTTCAAGCCAAATACCTGTGATCCACCACTTGTGACCATTTATGACATAGAAGCCATCCTCCTCTCTAATGGAAGCCTCAATGTTGGTGGCATCGGATGAGGCAACCTGAGTGAGAACACATTCAGTTAGAGCTGCCAACAGTCTGAGTTCCCTGTGGGGCAGAGACCAGATGGAGCGCAGCAAGTGGGTGCCCAAGTGAGGTACCTGGGGCTCGGTCATAGCAAAACAGGAGCGGGCCTTGCCCTCCAGCAAAGGGAGCAGCCAGCGGGCCTTCTGCTCCTCAGTGCCATACCGCACCAGAAGCTCCATGTTGCCCGTGTCAGGAGCAGAGCAGTTAAATATCTGAAAAAGGAGAAAAAGCACAACAGTGGCTCCTGTGTCCATATTTAAAACTTCAAATACCCTAGAAGCAATGGAGCAGGACCCCTTCCAAGAGTCACGGACCCTCTGACAAGCTCACGAAAGTTATTCCTTTCCCCTAAGAAATGCCCAGACACACATTTTGAATACAGAATCTTAGACCCCCTAGGTCTAGTCATGGTTCCCCTCTTTGTTTGAGAGGAGACTGGAGCCAGGGGCTGGGGCCTCATATGGCTCCCATCTTCTGGAGTGACTCCCACCCCTGAGCTGCTTTCTGGCTCCAGCTTCAGCCACCTGCCTGCAGTTGTCCTCTTTCTGAATCCAGTCTTTCTATTTGTGCAGAAGAGTGACCAAATGGCTCACTCGGGAGAGTGCAGCGCTAGGAGCGCCGAGGCCGCGGGTTTGGATCCTAGATAGGGATGGCTGGTGCGCTCCCTGGCTGAGCGTGGTGCGGACCACACCGTGCCGAGAGTTGCAATCCCCTTGCTGGTCGAAAAAAAAAAAAGAAGAAGAGTGACTGGCAGAGTGTGGGGAGATGTTCTTATGGAGGAGTAGGACATTCTCGCTCACTGAAGGTACCTCGGGAGCGTGAAGAGACGTGCCCATGAGTTCACACAGATGTGCATACTCCATGTTGGTCAGTCCTGCTCCGTATTTTCTCTCAGGATCAGACTCCAAGGGTAGAAAAAGGTTCCAAAGTCCTTCAGCCTTGGCTTTCTCCTATCATAGGAAAAATAAGTCCAGAAACCACAATGAATGATTTAATTTTATTTTGACCTGTGGAAAACAATGAAAGGGATTGAAGGGAACAAGACAGACAGCCAAAGATGCACAATATGCCAAAAACAATGCCACGAGTCCATGCCATTGTGCTGGATATAAACCTGCAGATCTGTATATGGAACAACATGAGAAGGCCCCGGAGAACAACAAAATCCTAACAGTGAAGGTGGCAATCAGTCTGTCCCCTGAGGTCTCCATATCCCAGACATCCCCACGTATGTGTATTACACCATTATTGTCATTACTATTGTTATAATCATGCTCAGTGAACACAGCAGACTGAAGGATTCTTTACACACGTGATAGGAACCAGGCCCAATACCTTTGGTGGTGATCTCATCTGCTTTTATACAGTAAATAAGGAGATCCCCTGAACAAGCTTCCTTTATGAGGTAAAACTTTGTTCTTGGGACGAGGAATCCGGATTCCTAAATGTAGGTCCAGGCTGGGTAGGACGTCTACCCTGGGGGTTAGGAGCTCAGGCTTTCAGTCAGATTGTCTGGGTCAGACCCAGTCCCACAGTGCTTAGCTGGGAGACTGGGCAAGATACTCGATCTCTGTTTCAGCTTCCTCGTCTGTGAAATGGGGATGTGACCACCCACCCTATCAGTCAGGAATACTGAGTTGCAGCCACAGAAACAGATATGATTAACTATAGGAAAAAAGGAATTGAATGGGAAGGTTCTCGGGAGCTTCCAAACTGGACAGGGAGATTAGAGAATGAGACTCAGAAATGGACAAGAACCGGGCAGCCTAAACGATCGCAATAGGACAGGATACTCGGCAGTTCTGTTGGGGCCCCACTGATGTGGAAATGAGTGAGCATCGACTATTTCCCATCTTGAAACCATTGCTCATTCTTCTATTTCCAGGAAGGGAAAGTATAGCTGGCCTAGTTTGGCTCACATGCCCACTTCTTGGCCAGGGAGGGCTGGGCCGGTACCTTGACTGACAATTCTGCCAAACTGTATCCAAAGGTGCAGGGAGGGAAAGCCCTTAAGTAACTGGGGTGCAGCTACCAAGAGAAGAGAAGGGGGACTGGACACTAGACAGTCCAAACCCAACCAATGTCTACCACACCCACCTCACTGGGTTGTTGTGAAGATTAAATGAGATAGCACATAGAATATTAAGAACCTGACACAGAAGCTGCCAAGTTGCAATGAATATCAGTGATTATGGATAAAATCATTATCATTGCTGCTTCTCACTGGGAGGACACCAGCTGGCCTGGTCTCAATGTCATGTGCTTCCAAGCTCAGTAAACATACTTGTCTAACTATTTGCATTGAGCTAATTAGCTCAGAGTGCAGTGACCAAGGATAAGAAGGGAAGATTAACTGGAATGAATAAAGAAGGATGGGAAGGAAGAAGTAGGAAGTGAAGGAGTTCTGAGAAGAGGCAGAATGAGGAAATGAATACAACCATCTGCTTGTAGGAGGGGGGAAAAACAAAACCACAGAATCCGAGCCTGGAGATCTGGATTTGAATCCAGGTGCTGTTATTTCTTTTTTTTGACTGGTAAGGGGATCACAACCCTTGGCACAGTGTGGTGAACACCATGCTCAGCCAGTGAGCACACCAGCCATCCCCATATAGGATCTGAACCCGCGGCCTCGGCACTACCAGCGCCGCCGCACTCTCTCGAGTGAGCCACGGGGCTGGCGGCACAGTGTGGTGAACACCATGCTCAGCCAGTGAGCACACCAGCCATCCCCATATAGGATCCGAACCCGCGGCCTCGGCACTACCAGCGCCGCCGCACTCTCTCGAGTGAGCCACGGGGCTGGGCCAGGTGCTGTTATTTCTTACTGTGGCCCCTGCACAAATCTGTTTCCTTACCTTTAAATTGAGAATAATAATGCTTACTTCACAGGATTTGTGAAATGCATGGTAAATAGCCAAACACTTCTCATTTATGGGTAATAATCACACTTTGGATAAAAGTTGTGAACTATAATGTCATCACTCTACCCAAAAATCTTAGTTATCATGATTCCATTCAGGTATAACTGAAGTAGAATGTTCACCAAGATGGACTTTTCTATCGGATGAGTGGATACGGAAAATGTGGTATATCTACACAATGGAATACTACTCAGCTATAAAAACGAATGAAATACTGCCATTTGCAACAACATGGATGGACCTTGAGAGAATAATATTGAGTGAAACGAGTCAGACAGAGAAAAAGAAATACCACATGTTTTCACTTATTGGAGAGAGCTAAAG
>NW_007726934.1:288468-308847 GCF_000696425.1 Galeopterus variegatus
AAATAAACAAATTAATTTACCCACAAACACACACACACACAAAAAGAAAAAAAACCGGGGGGGGTGGGGTGGGGAAGAAGATATAACAACTATACTTTTTTTGAAGTTGTTACAACAAGCAAACGGAAAGGACATTCTTGGGGGGGAGGGGAGAGAGGGAGGAGGGCGGGAGGTGTCGGTGATGGGCCATAATAATCATATACACTGTATATTGACAAAATAAAAATAAAAAAATAAAAAAATAAATAAATAAATTAGACATTAAAAAAAAAAAAAAAGACGGACTTTTCTTAGGCATTTACATTCGAGTCTGGAGGTGTTTGCTGCATGAGTATTTGCTTCTCCAGTGCTTCTGTGCAGCTGATGCCTGGCTTCTATTCGGTGGGCAGGAATTAAGTGTGCCAGCCAACATGAGAGGGAAGGGGCATTTCTCACATTTTTTTTTTTTTAAAGATGACCGGTAAGGGGATCTTAACCCTTGACTTGGTGTTGTCAGCACCAGGCTCTCCAAGTGAGCCAACCAGCCATCCCTATAAGGGATCTGAACCTGTGGCCTTGGTGTTATCAGCACCACACTCTCCCAAGTGAGCCACGGGCCGGCCCTGGCATTTCACACATTAATGATGGGAGTCTACCCTGTTAAACACCTTTTGGATGACAATTTGATAATATTTATTTAACCTCTAAAAGGTCTCATTCTTGGACCACTGTTTTTACTTCAAAGAATTTATCCTGTAGAAACGGTAAATGTGCAAAGAAACATGTAAAAGAACTTATTCAATGCTCCTTGCTTTCCCAGGATCCAAACTCCCTTCCTATTTTGGAGACTCCCTCATTACTTAAGTTTTGGTGCGGTCAGGGCCGGGTCTCCCACTGCAGAAGCTGAAGGGAGCCAGACGCTCCCCCTTCTCCCTGGCAATGAAGGTGTTGGCATGGAACTTACACTGGGGCCAGCTGAAAATTCCCACCTTAAATCCTGAGTCCTTAGAAAGGGTCCAGGGAAGACATCCTAGCTGGCTGCTCTTGGGACACACCCCCGGCCATGCTCCCTGTGGTCTGCCTTCCCTTCGCTTCTACACTTCTAAAACCAACTCTTCAGTGTCCCTGTCAATGTTATCAAGTACCTAATGTTCTTTGCTGTTTAAGTGACCCAGAGTTAGCTTCAATGGCTTACACCTAGATTGCCAACTGAGACACCTCACAATGTCCTTCAGTCAAGGGTAGGCTAGACATATTATGGTGCACCCTGACTGCAGGACCCCTTGGAAGTCCATCTCCACGTGCTACAAGTAAAGGTGATACATCATTAAATTAAAAAAACAAGCAGGATGGGCCGACCCCGTGGCGCACTCGGGAGAGTGCGGCGCTGGGAGCGCAGCGATGCTCCCACCGCAGGTTCGGATCCTATATAGGAGTGGCCAATGCGCTCACTGGCTGAGCGTGGTGCGGACTACACCAAGCCAGGGGTTGTGATCCCCTTACTGGTCACGAAAAAGTCAAAAAATAAATAAATAAATAAAAATAAATAAATAAATAAAAAGCAAGCAGGAGATTAGAACACGTAGAACGATTCCATTACAACAGAGGAATAATACATGTTAGTATATAACAGAAAAACAAAGCTTGGAGCATAATACACCAAATTGTTGACAGTGATTATCTCAGAGACAGAGAACGATGGAGAACTCTTACTCTCTATGTTACATAATTGTGTTGTATCTGAGCTTGTTTAATTTTGCAATAGGTTTGTAACTAAAAAAAAAACCTGATAACGCTATTTTTTTAGAAAAGTAGATAATGGTTGCATTGTGTTCCTGAAGATATCAAATAACTTAAAAATTAACACAATCCAAGACTAACACTGACAAAGAACGGCACCTATTTCTGTTTATCGGATAAAGTGGCATCACTGCAAGCCAGCACATAACACACAAATGCAGTTTACGATCGATTTGGCCCTCTAGCTCTAACATTATAGATTCTCTACAGAAAGATTTATTAGTTGATATATCACACTGTTTCAAATGTATATAATTCAAATAGGTATAAATAAGCCCACCTGTCCCGGCTATCTAAGCCACAGACACGGCATTCCTCTGCCTGGGCTGTGCATTCACACCTGCACTACCTTGCCATGACATGTTCATGCAGCAAGACTAATGAGAAGAAAACTAGGAATCGAGAGCTGGCTCTTTCTGATGACAATGGGAAGCCAAGATCATTTGCTTCGGTTCTTCTGTATCTTCACTGCCTGGGAAGAGAACACATGAGCCCAGGAGGACGTGCGGAGGGTCTGCTGTGTTAACAAGGTCTTACCAACCCTCAACATGCTGCTTTACCTTGAGATCTTCTATTAGTGGGGAAGGGCTCCACCTGTCCCCTGAGGCCTGGTGCCTCTGCAGCTCTTGTTCCACGGGGTACACACGCTGCTCCATAAACCGCCTCAGCCGGTGATATAGTTCTCTGGCAGGTGGGGAAAGGCCCTCTGGAGAAATGACCAGAGCTCCCTTTGAGGCCTGAGCTGGGAAACCTTCTGGAATGGAGCTGTAACTCCTCGTACCTGTGGGGCTCAGCAGGGACTGTGGACTGGCCCATGTGTGGTAGGACCTTGTTAACAGTTTTGGGGCTGGCATCTTTTTGAAAACCCGGAACCCTTCTTTGACTGCAAAATCCCATGCCAGGTTGGACATTAATTCAGTCAGATTTCCACTTTGTTCTGCAGTTGCAGAGCTTGCTTGCCCTAAGCAGAATCAAAGGAAAATAGTGATTACTCCCAAACAACCCTTCACAATAATGTTAACATATGATATTATTATTATATCAGCAGCTACTACCATTTGCTGAGCACTTGCTACCTTCTGGACACTGTGCTAAGAGCTATTATTACAGCTCATTGAATTCCCAAAGCAATATAACTGTTTAAATCTGCACTTTGCAGACAAGGAAACTGAGTCCTAGAAAGGGAGGTGACTTGCTCGAGTTGTCAGGTAGTGGGCCGGGAACCAGTAGTCAAGCTCAGGCCTGTCTGCTCCCTGCTCTTTAGCTTTTCTTTTCCTAAAGAAACTAAATTAAATCAGGAACACCCCAAATGACTTCTCCTGTCACTAGTGGGCTATAAGAAGTCCTGCATTACACAAGCCCTGCTCTGAAACTGGTAATAGCAGTGTCACAACTGATTGAATGAATGGCCAGTTTCTAGGCACCATTTTGTCTGGACCAACAATCAACACCTGCATTGCAGAGCTCACTCTAGTTTTACACTCACTGTCTATCTTTAATTTTTTAATATGTGCATCAAGACTTTTTTTAAAAAAGGATTTTTTCCCAAATTTAAAAAAAAATTAAGGTATAGTGTACCACCTCCTTGGTGTACAACTCTGCAAGTTAACAAACCCATAGTTGGGTAACCACCTTTGCCATAAAGCTACAGAATATTTCCAGTATCTCTAAACTTCCCTCGTATTGCTCTGTACTCAGCCCAGCCACCGGCACCCACTGATCTCTGTTGCTACAGTTTGTCTTTTCTAGGATGTCACATAAATACATATATCATACAGCATGTGGTCTTTTCAGCATGGCTCTTTCTCCCAGAGTACTGCATTTGAGGTCTACCCACACTGTTGTGTGTATGTTGTCTATTTATTTATTTATTTTCAAGTTTTGGTGGCTGGCTGGTAAGGGGATCTGAAGCCCTGACCGTGGTGTTATCAGCACCATGCTCTAACCAAGTGAACTAACCAGCCAGCCCAAGAGCCATTTTCATTCAGCTTTGGTGTTAAAGGTAGTTTACACTATTCCTTACTGCATCAGGAACCAAATTCTTTACTACCCAGCACAGAACCTATTGAGGTCCAGTGGGCTGTGCACCTTCTGGGTGTTGGGTATGGATGTAGGCTCTGAGGGATCAGTTGGGAACCAGACAGCCCCTTCCCTGTGTTGTGGACACACAGTGAGGGCTGATGGGTACAAATGCGCTGCAAATCCCCTCATTACTCAGACTGCATATGCCACATCATAAGGAAAGATACTCTCCCTAAATTCATTGTTATTCATAACGATTTTCTTTTCCTAACAGAATATGAAGTGAATTCTTAATTGTCTTGTTTAGTTGGATCTCGCTCTCAGAGTGCTGCTTTGTCCCTGATAAAGTCACTTGGATGAGATTGGGTTCATTTAAAGCTATCACTTCCAGTATATTTTCCCAAATGTAGTCTCAGCAGAAGAGACCACATCACTGGCATTCACCTAAGATCCAGTTATAATCACTTTTTCCTTTCTAGAATTTCAACAGCCATCTATAAGAACGCAAAACTTCCGTACCCACTCCTTAAGGGAGGAAAGTGACACACGGGATGGGCTGGTACAGACTATCAATCTCTGGTCACTCTCCTCCTCCCAATTTAATGATGATCTGAAGTCTCCTATGAATGACACCACAGAGAAAACACCTTTAAGACAAATACTCCTTCTCTAAACCCCATGTTTCCAGGTGAGTACCAAATATCTCACCTGTTCAAACCAAAAAATATATAATTTTAACAGCTAATTGTAGAGGACAAATGTAGAAAAATAATATTTGTTCTCATATACTTGGATTTTCTGCCCCCCCCATCTGAATGTTTTTATACTACTCATATTCTTTCACTAAGCCACTTCCTCAGTATGTCTGGCTGGCCTCCTGGGTGGGAGTGCACAATTCGGATCAGAGGAATAAAGGCCTGAATGGAAAGCATGTCTGTTTTTCTCTGTGGTGGCAAACACATGGGGTGTTTTACCTCCAAGCCAAGAAAAGCCGGAAGTCAAGCCAAGGCTCACAGGATCTTAGAAACATGTCAAAGGGCTTCCTGATAGGCACGTTGAGGACAATCCAGTAGGGAGATTCTAAAATGGGTAATTCTTAATGGGCAAAACTATTTTGTTATCCCCAGAGCACTACAGCAGAGCACAGAGGGAACTCGTGCTCTAGGAAACTCGTGTTCCAGCCTGCTAGGAAATGTTGACAGTCCATCAGGCTTGTTCATCACCTAAGGACTTAGGAGCCATTCTGTTTAATTAAATGTTTCTGGTTAGCTTTTATCGCAAAGACATAATAAAAATGGAAAATGGTGGCTTACAGATGATGCTTTCCAAAGGACGGAAAAATTTCCAGGAATTCCTGCTTATTGAGACCCCTACTTCTCAGATCAGGTAGGGTTAAACTAGAAATTCTGCAGACACTAATTTTTCTCTGGACACTGTTTAGCTCATGACTTTGTATCTCTAGTCCACCTGGCACAGTGCTGGCACTTAGTAGAGGCTCAGATACTTGTGAATGAACAATCAATTCTCCTGCAGCTGCTTCTCTCAGAAGAATTTGGCAACCTGACTGAGAGCACATGCTGACAGCAAGTCGCTGACGGTGAAGCCAAGAACGCCCCACAGTACTAGCAAAGCTGCTGCTCTGTTACTTTCTTCCTACCTTTTGTTTTTAACTTTTAATTTTGGAGAACTCCAAAGATACACAAGAGTAGAGAGGTGAGTATAATGAACCTGCAGTTGTCTGACACTGTCAGCAGTTATCAATGCCTGGCTAATCCTACTTCATCCCCACTCCCGCTGCCCTGGATTTCTCTGAAGTAAATCCTAAACATCAGATCATTTCATCTATGAATATTTCTTTTATCTCTAAAGACAAAGACTTTAAAAAATCCACAATACCATTATCTCACTGAAAAATAGTTAACTATAACTCCTTAACATGATCGGCTATCCAGTCCGAATTCAGTTTTCAGTATATTATAAAAATATTTTAAAATATAATGTTGTTGGGCCGAGCCCGTGGCGCACTCGGGAGAGTGCGGCGCTGGGAGAGCAGCAACACTCCCGCCGTGGGTTTGGATCCTATATAGGGATGACCAGTGTGCTCACAGCGCTCACTGGCTGAGCGCGGTGCGGCCAATCTCCGAAAGGACAAAAAAATATATATATATATATAATGTTGTTAAAATAATTTGTTATTTGTTATAAAAATAACAACATTTTTATAATTTGTTGTAAAAATAATTTGTTATTTGGACCTTACCCAAATAATGTCCAAACACTGTAACTGGCTGATATGTTGAAGTCTTTCTTAATCTACAGGCTCCTTTTTCCCTCCTTTTTCCCCCTTAAAATGTATTTACTGAAGAAACTGAGTGTCTGGAAAACAGTAAAGTTTTCCAGAATCTGAATTTTGTGAGTGGCTGTGCCTAGTGGTGCTTTGAAAGTGTTTCCTGTGAATTGCTATAGTTAGCACTAGAGGATTCGGCAGGTGCTGAGAAGGAAGGAAAATAATTTTAGATTCTTCTATATGACCAAATTTTTATCATGTGCATGTATGCTTTTACTGAAAAAAAAAAATTTGTGCATTATTTTAATCATTAAAAAACAAGTTTAGGGCCGAGCCCATGGCGCACTCAGGAGAGTGCAGCACTGGGAGCGCAGCAGTGCTCCCACCGTGGGTTCGGATCCTATATAGGGATGACCGGTGCGCTCACAGCACTCACTGTCTGAGTGCAGTGCAGCTGGTCTCAAAAAGGACAAAAAAAAAAAGTTTAAATATTTTAAACAATATATATATGACAAATGCTTGAATTAACTGAATCTTATAGAATTCTGGCCAAATCAGTCCCTCCAAAGCCTCGGAGGCATGCCAGGGCTTCCAGGTGGAGGAGCCATCTTGACTGTGTGTGACTCATGCAGTCAGGTGGCCATCCCATTACCTGTGAGTGATCGTTTGTAGACTCCCTGTAGGATTGCAGCCATGCGGAAAAAGGAGAAAGCCATATAGAAGTTCCAGTTCTCAATGGGAGGGATGCCCATATGAAGACAGTACATCCTGAAATACTCCTCTGCAGTCGGGATTCCCAGATGAGTCAAATCGCAATCACCAAAACCTGAGGGGAAAGACAGAGCCATTCCTCGGCAGTCAACAACTACCTCCCCTGTGGCTGGCAAGTATTTTAAATGTGAAAATCACTATGTCTCTTGGAAACTAGTTTCACAACTAGTTCAAGGGTTACTCATTATTTCAATGGCTTTTTCTCCCTCAGATGGCTGGGGATCCAGGCTTGAAACTATTATTCACAAATTGGCTCTTAAATGTTTCAGACTAAATTGGCAGTAAAGGAAGGAATGAGGCCTCCAATTCCATCTGGACCACAGTTCAGGGTGGATATGTATTATCTTCGACCAGTCGTTTGATAAAAAAACAGCATTGAAAGAGAGATCCCACCAAATTATAAAAAACATAATTACAACAAATAAAAAATTTCACTGATTTGCTTCATTTGTGACATTTGCACAATTTGGAAGCACATAATATATTCCATTCCTAAGAATTGATCCTAGGAGTATACCTTATTATTGAAAGTCAAAGATATGACTACAAAGATGTCCACTGTAGGGGCCGGCCCGTGGCTCACTCAGGAGAGTGTGGTGCTGATAACACCAAGGCCACGGGTTCGGATCCCATATAGGGATGGCCGGTTAGCTCACTGGGTGAGCGTGGTGCTGACAACACCAAGTCAAGGGTTAAGATCCCCTTACTGGTCATCTTTTAAAAAAAAAAAAAAAAAAAAAAGATGTCCACTGCCTTGCCTTTTTTTGTGGGGGTGAAAGAGGAGGTGTATAAAAAAATCAGAAACAAGTTAAATATCCAAATAGGAATTAAACCAAATGTCCTAAATTAATTCTGTACAATAAAATCCTATGCTGTCATTAAAAATTATGCTTAGGGCTGGCAGGTTTGCTCAGTTGATTAGAGCATGGTGCTGATAACACCAGGGTCCAGGGTTCAATCTCTATATTGCACAGCCACAAAAATAATAATTATAAATAATAAAAATTACGCTGTAGAACAAATAATGGCATGAAAACACCTCCAAAGTATACAATTTCATGGGGGAAAAAAAGCAGATCATAAAATCATAAAATCACATTTTTGTTTAAAAAAGTGAACATATATGAGGGTACTTCAAAAAGTTCATGGAAAGATTTGTATTCTCTTTTCCTTCTACTTTTCCACGAACTTTTTGAGGTACCGTTATAACACACAGAAGAAAAGATGACAAGGACAGATACCAGAATGTCAGCAAGAGACTACTAATGATAACGTTTTTGGTTTGTTTTTGTTTTTTTGCTATCTGTTGGCTCTAATGTTTTTACCATAAACTTGTATGCTTTTTTTTTTGGTAGCTGGCTGGTAAAGGATCTGAACCCTTGACCTAACCTGAGCTAACTGGCCAGCCTTAAACTTGTATTTTCAATTTTAAAAATTGAAATACGTAGACGTTACCTGTATGAAAGCATAAGAGGTGCCCATACAGACTTGCTCTTCACTTAACATACACCCATTTTCCCCCAAATGTGATAGGAATGCATTCCAGTTACATCTTCTACCCAGATCACCAGGACCTCACTTTCACACCCCAGCCCAATCACAAGCTACTTCAGATAAGTTTGCTCCTAAACACTCTGAGAATGAGCTGGTTTGATCCTCTCTGCCCCCAGCAACAGCTCCTACCTCTCAGCATGGGAAAACTGGATGGCAGGTAGTGAAAGAGGCAGCTGTAGGCCACATCAGCCAGGGGGTCACCCAAGGTAGAAAGTTCCCAGTCAAGGACAGCAAGTACCTCAGTCTTTTCTGGATGAAACAGCAGGTTGTCCAGCCTGAAAAGCCAAAGGGAATGGAGAGACAGCGCTAAGAAAACCAACTGCTCGGCTGTATTCTGTGCCCGGTGTGGCCCCTTTTTCCCTCTAGGCTTGATCCCACCCTAACCACCCTCTCTGTGCCTGGGAGCCTGAGCTGCGCTGTGTCCTCCGAGGGCCCATGCCCTCTGGCTTCCAGATGGATGAAGCCAACCAGAGCTACTTATTCCCCCAGCTCCCTCTGTGCAGATAGCTGAGGGGTGGCTGGATCCCTTTACTGAGGGCCACAGTTTTGGCCAGGCAGCCTCCCCACATCACTACCCTCTCTGGGTTCTGGTAATTACTCCCTCCCTATGATGGTTTTAAAACAGGTCTGTACATTCTTTGTCACTCCTCCCATAAAAGGTAGAGAGTAATTCTTCACCCTTTGAAGCACTTCGCTTCTAACAAATATAATGCAGATGGAAGTGATGCTGAGGGACTCCTGAGACTAGACTAGGTCCGATAAGGTGACACAGCTTCAGCTGGCCCTCCTTCTCTTGGAACTAACATCTTTGGAGCCCTGATCATCCAGATAAGTACAGCTACGCAGAAGCCACCATGCTGAAGACACCATTTGGGAAACCACAAAGAGACAGACAGGGAGACTTGAAGAGCCCAGCTGTTCGTGTCTGCTCTGCCCCAGGGCCAGCATGCAAGCCAGCCTTCCAATGATTCCAGCCCCAGCCTGAGAGCCACTTCAATTGAAATAGCTTTCCTGTCCCCAGACTGCAGATTTGAGAACAAAACAATCCCTGTCTTTGTTTACAGCAACTCAGTTTTGGAGCAGTCTGTTATAAAGTAGTAATAGCCAGAGCACACACTTCCCTCTTCAGATCTAGGGGTGGTAATAACTCTCCACTGTTGCTAACCCCAGGATTCCAGGATGTTCTTCAGTGGTTCCTCTAAACCATGCTACACTCCTGTGTTAAACTCTCCTCAAATGGCCTCTGAGTCATTCTGTTTCCTGCCAGGGCTCTAAGGCATGCTTTATTTAAAAGAAAAAGTAATTACCAAACTTGCAGAAAAATACAGAGAATGATATAACAGAAACCCATGTGCCCATCTTTCAGACTTAAGAGATGTTATAGCTGCTGCTTTGTTATGATTGCTTTGGATCTTTAAAAAATAAAACATTATAGATTTAACTAATGGCCTCCATCTTCCTTCCCTTTCCTCTCTCTCCTTCCACAAAGATAACTATCCTGAAGCTGGTATGTATCAGTCTTGGTCATTTTTATATGACTCTACCTACGCATGTACCTATAAACCATATATAGTGTTCTTTCAATTATTTTTAATTTTATATAAATGATATTATACTGTATATATTCTTTTGGAACTTACTTTTTTCCTACTCAGCATTATCTTTTTGAGATTTATTTATGATGATTTATGTACAGCAAATTTGTTTATTTTATCTGCTCAACAGAATTCCAATGGATGACCAAACCACAATTTATCATGTATGACAATTACAAGAATGACCCCAAAATGAACAACTTTGCACAAGTTTCCTGGTGTGCAGGTGCAAATGCTTCTCTAGAAGAGGAATTATGAGTTGTAGTTTGTTCCCATGTTCTACGTTACTGTTACTTTTCAAAGTGGTTGTCCCAGTTTACACTCCCACCATCACTAATTCATTCTATGAGCAAGAAGTGTTCTTCCATCTACTAACAGTTGAAAATAGCTTTGATTGTAATTGTTGATCAATAAGCAGCAGCATGCTCTCTACAATGAGAGGATGCTTTTTCTGAAAGCATCATCATAAATGATCATCATACCTCATTATAGCTAAGGGAGGAGGTGCTCAGGCCACCGCTGGACATCTCATTCCTTAACCACAATTGTGGACATTTGAAGTGCAAAGAAAGGCAAAGATAAGTTCCACAGAGCAGCTGTTATGGGCTGGTGACACAAAAGCCACCTGCAAGTCTTCCCCACCAAAGGAAATAGGCTGCAATGATTGGCAAGGAGGGCACTTTCAGGTGAGGTCCTCCAGAGTCCCAACTGGAGAAGATGGAAGAGACTCAGCTGCAGCCTAGCTGTGTGCCAAGCTCAAGCAGTGTGGGAAAATCACGTGGTCCAGTCAGAGACTGACACAAGAGCAGATAGATCTTTCTCCTGTGGACGACCACATGATACAGAGAAAAGTCCAGTCTTTCAATCTCAAACTCAGGAGGTCACTAAAGGTGAATAATGAGCTGGGAGTGAGAGAAACTGGTCAAACCAGTGAAGAAATATCTTTGAAATTAGCCTTTACTGTCTAGCCTTGTTTAACAAAAGGTGCAGCTCCCCAGGATAGACAAGAAAACAACCAAGTACGTCAGGGCCCAAATAAGGTATGCATGTATCAAAAGCAGGCCTCCAGGTACTTCTGGGAAAAAGAACACACTACAAAAGCTACCCAAGTGCCTAACAGGCAGTTTTAACAGCAAGAGATGATAAGATAAAGCCAAACTCTCAAGCCTAAAGCAAGGCACACTGAAATTCCAGTTTTAGCCATGCTATAGACTTACCATGTACCTCCAGAAAACCATGTCCACTCTCTTTCATTCCTCTCATTCCAAACCCAATGAAAATGTCCATCACCTGACCTCATGGGTGGTAAGAGGCACCCTCACTCATCCTAACCTTCAGACAGTGACTCTCAACTGAGAATGATGCTGCCCTTCCAGGGGATACAGGACAATGTCTACAGACATTTCAGACATTTTTGGCTGTCACAACAAGAGGGGTGGTACTACTGGCATCTAGTGGGTAGATGCCAGGGATGATGTCTGACATCCTACAATGTGCAGCAGACCCCCCATAATAAAGAATTCTCTGGCCCAAAATGTCATAGTGCCAAGGCTGAGAAACCCTGCCTTAAAAGGCCACACACAGGAGATACTTTGTGGTGGGAAGAATACACAACTGTATGTTGGGCCAAGACCAACTGTTTGATTTCCCCCTTTGAATGCCTTTCCCTCATTTTTCATATTTAAATATTCAGCTCTACTTGCAGCTGGGTCTACCTGAAGTCCCCATGCACCACCGTGGTCCTCTGTTGACTGGGAAGATGGAGCGGCAGCCATTCGATGAGCCTCTCCATTGCTGGGATGATGCTGGTCTCTGAGGCTCGATACTGCTTAGTCCAGGTCTGTACCTGGCGTGGAATGTAGTCCCCTGAGGGAAAGAGGATTACCACCGTGGTCCTCTGTTGACTGGGAAGATGGAGCGGCAGCCATTCGATGAGCCTCTCCATCGCTGGGATGATGCTGGTCTCTGAGGCTCGATACTGCTTAGTCCAGGTCTGTACCTGGCGTGGAATGTAGTCCCCTGAGGGAAAGAGGATCAGGACAAAGAGTGCCAATTCAACAACCTCCAAAGGTTTTGAAAATTAACCAGTGCGGTGAAACCCTTTGAAATGCTCTGCAGTGATGCCACATCTTTGAACATGTTCCTAGGACTGGGAAATTCCCACATGATGCTCCTGCCACCCCAAGATGGAAGCCACTGGCTATTCTGCCTTGGCCAGATCAGTGTGATCTGGGCACTGTTCCCAGCCATACATACTCCAAAACTGATCAATCTGTGGCCCTTGCACAGATCTCGTGAGATTCCCAATAACCTTTAATAAATCCCTGTTTGGCTAAACAACAATGGCTGACTAAAAGCATGAACTCTGGAGCCAGACTTCCAGCATTTAAATTCCAGCTCTGCCATTTTCTAGCTGTGTGATTTCAGATGGGCTACTTAACCTCTCTGTGCCTTCATTTCCTCATCTTGAAATGCTCCTTATAGAGATGTTGGGAGGATAAAATATGTAAAGCCCTTGGAACTGTCCCTGGCATGTAGTAAGTACTACCTAAGTGTTTGCTATTATTATTCAGTTGCTTGCTAAGAAACCAAGAGATGCCATAGTCGAGAGACTCGCAAGTTCCATCTGGGAACATAAACTGGAAGAAATTCTAGAGTCAGCTGGGCTCACAGTCAAGCTCTTCAATTGATGTAAGCTCTCCAAGTCTCCAGTGCTTCATCGGTATAATGAAAGTATTGATACCTATATTCTGCAGGGTTGTTGTGAAGACTAAATGGAATCCATATACAATGTGTCAAGTACAGTGCTGGCATAGAAGGCTGCTCAATGAGTGGTGGCCATTATTATCATCACCCTTATCTGTTGTCAACTGACAATTTTTAGTTGCCACAATTATTGATGTAATTAATAAACATGTCAGGTCCCTGGCTCTAAGCCAAGCCCTCATCCCTCATCTGAAAAGAAAAACGGACCCCTGGGGATAAAGGAAGACAGGAATAGAGAGATCAAGCTCCTTCTGTGGAATCCACTGCATTCTCAGAGAATGCAGACACTTGCCCTTCAGAGGATCCATCTGGACTGTGAGATGTGGAGATCAAAATCCATAGAAATTTAACTTGAAACAAATCAAGCCTTTAAAACCAACTTCCAGCTTTCAAGAATTACAAGAGAAGACAGCAGTAAAGGAAACTACCCAGCCAGCCCCTACAAGTTTACATGTGTTCTTTTGAATAGCTAACACATTCACATGGCTCAAAATTAGAAAGTGACAAAAGGGAATGCAGCGAAGTCTTTCTCCCACTGCTCTGCCCAGCCACTCAGCTCTTTTCCCCAAAGGCAGCCCATGTGGCCAGTTCTTAGGTAGCCTTTGGAGATAGTTTATGTTTACGCAAGCAAACATTTGAATTTATTTCAATATTTAAACCTATTTACATGTTCCCCTTTTACACAAACAGTGGCATCTATGTAACTCTTCTGTGTATAGACAATGCCCTGCCCAGCAACTGTGGTTCTGACACAACCTGATAAATTGCAGGTTTCTTGAATGTGTAGCTGGACCTGTGAACCCGAAATACAATGAAGATGCTTTATGTTGTCATGCTCATGGGCTGGCCTGGTGGCGTACTCGGTTGAGTGTGGTGCTTGGGAGTGTGGCGGCGCTCCCGCCGAGGGTTCAGATCCCATATAGAGACCGGTCCGCTCACTGGCTGAGCGCGGTGCGGGTGCGACACCGAGGGTTGCAATCCCGTTGCCGGTCGTGGTACGGGCGTGACACCGAGGGTTGTGATCCCGTTACTGGTCACGAAAAAAGAAAAAAAAAAAAAAAAACACAACCAGGGGCCCAGAAGGCTGGCCCTGGGTCACATGAAATCAGATCAGGGGGCCGGCCCGGTGGCGCACTGCTACAGTGCGCCACTTGGGAACGCGGTGGCGCTCCCGCCGAGGGTTCGGATCCCACATACAGACCGGTTCCCGCTCACTGGCTGAGCGAGGTGCAGGAGCAACACCGAGGGTTGCGATCCCGTTGCCGGTCCCAGTCCGGTACGGGCGCGACACTGAGGGTTGCGGTCCGTTGCCGGACACGAAAAAAAAAAAAAAGAAATCAGATCAGATTTCTTCTTTGTCTCTTTGTGCTAACGGGTCAGTGGAAGGAGCATCAAAATAGTCCACTTTAAAAATAAAGGCAGGCTAAGGACAGGACAGCATGTGGAGAGGCTTCCATAAGGGGTTCTTTCTCCACAGCGGGACGCCACACTGCCTGCTACACCTGCAGCCTTCCTCCTCACTCAAAGCACTGCATCAGCTGCCGCCACATCTGCTTTTCATCTCACCCTGGGAGGCAGGCAGGGCGGGGTTTTATAACACAACATGTACTGTTGAGAAAACTCTGACAAAGTAACATGGGTCACCCAGGGTTAGCTGACAAATGAGCATCTGACTTCTGGTCCACTGCTCTTTCCACTTTAAAACAATGCAACAATATATGGGACATCTGTAGTCCTGGCCTGTCTAGCTTCTGTTGTCCCTTTTACTGGTGATTATGGCTGTCAGATAAAGTACAGGATGCCCAATTAAATTTGAATTTCAGGGCCGAGCCCATGGCACACTCGGGAGAGTGCGGCGCTGGGAGTGCAGCAGCGCTCCCGCCGCAGGTTCAGATCCTATATAGGAATGGCCGGTGCGCTCACAGTGCTCACTGGCTGAGCGCGGTGTGGCTGGTCTCAAAAAAAAAAAAAAAAAAAATTTGAATTTCAGATAAACAACAAATACATTTGTAGTATAAGTATTTCCCAATGGGACCACCAAGGTGGAGGGGAACCCCCACTCAGTTGGTATCTCTGGCCAACAGGTTACAGTTGGGGGGGTGGATGTGGTTGTACTAGGAAGGGGTGCAGGCAGTGAGGACCCCCTCAATTTGGGCTGAAATATTGGCAAATCTGCTAAGTTGTGTGTGGCAGTAAAGTGCCTGAAATTGTTGGTTTTGGGTCTTCAATAATATGTCCAAAAAAAAGTATTCATCGTCTATTGGAAATTCAAATTATTTTTTCCTTTTTGTCTTTTTACTGACCGGTAACAGGATCGCAATCCTCAGTGTCGCGCCCGTACCGGGGACCGGCAACGGGATCGCAACCCTCGGTGTTGCGCCCGCACCGCGCTCAGCCAGTGAGCAGGAACCGGTCTCCACATGGGATCCGAACCCTCGGCGGGAGCGCTGCCACGCTCCCAAGCGGCGCACTCTCCAGTGCGCCACCGGGCCGGCCCTGGAAATTCAAATTTAATTGTGCATCCTGTATTTCTGTTTGGTAAATGTGGCAACCTTACTGGTACACAATCATATTTCCTTTGGAGAAACTGATCCACCTCCACCTCCATATTGTCTAGAGGTGGCTGACTTCCACCTCAATTTTAGGGAAGGATTGCCCAAGACCAGTCAATCAGATCACTGTATCCCTCTGGTCAGTGACTGGCTCAGAGCTAGTTCCCTAACCCAAGCTGGGCCAGGACTTTCTCTTTGCCCTGGTTTGATAATCTGCTTAAGCTATAATAATGGAGCAACTTGTGGCCATTCTGTCACCAAAAGAGAAGAATTTTGGAATGAAATTAAAAGAAAACAAACAAACAACAACAACAACAACAAAAAAGAAAAACCAGAGCTGAGAGAAGGGGAGAAACTGATTCCTGAAGTCCGTGGACCCTGTTGTGCCCAACAAAGGCTCAATACCTGGACTTTTTAGTTATGGGAGTCAATAGATTTCTTTTTAAAATTCAAACTCAGCCAGTTTGGATTGGATTTCTGAAATCTGCAACTTTAAAAGGCCTAACTAACACAAAAATTGGCTTCAGGTATAGAGAGCTACAAATGTCAGATCTTAGAATATGGAACTACTGACGGGCTGACTGGTTAGTTCAGTTGGTTAGAGCATGGTGTTGATAACACCAAGGTCCAAGGCTCAATCCCTGTACAGGCCAGCTGCCAAAAAAAGAAAAGAATATGGAACTGGCTGTGCAAAGAGGAAGTGGAGATACTGAGGACTATCTTAATTTTGCTGGGAAATTGGCAATCCTGCTCTGGTATAACAAAGTGTTTCACACTGTTAGTTTTGAGAACTCAGACCACGTGCCTGTAGAGTGGAGGAACTTTTGGTAACTCAGCAGAAATATCTTAGAAAGTTGATGTACATTGACACATATTGTGGCCTTTGATAAGGTGCTACAGAAAACCAGCATGTTTTGGTCAAAAGCAGAGGAAGAAGAAAATACAGCTTAGCTCACACTCTCCCAAGTGAGCTAACCGGCCATCCCTATAAAGGGATCCAAACCCGTGGCCTTGGTGTTATCAGCTCCACACTATCCCAAGTGAGCCACAGGCCAGCCCTGAAAGAATCTTTTTGACTATAACCAAGAAGCTATACTTGTCAAGAGTCAGATAATCTTGAACTCTGCAGGACAGAAAAAGTGAAATTCTTTGGCTCATGCTAAAATTTCTCTATGCAAGAGCACAGAGACAACTGTGGTGTTGGTTGTAAAACTGTGTGCATTTGACAAAATTCATAGAATGGTCCAACTCAATAAACCTGGCTAAAAAAAAAAAAAAAAGAAAAAACCTACTAATACCAAATGCTGACAAGGATGAGGAACAACTGGAATTTTCACACTTAAAAAAAAAAAGGCAAAAACAAAATATACAAATAAAACAATTTGGTATAATGGCATCTAAAAAATACATCCCTGTTGAAAAGAATATTTAGGGGGAAGAATATATCTTAATAATCCTTGGCCAATATCAGAAAAAAGAAAAATTTAAATGGGCCAGTGAGATAAAAGTTGCAGAGAAGAGAGATTCTGTAGTTCATGAGTGGATTTATCCAAGGATAAAATGTACAAGTAAGCAAGATGTCTGTTA
Organism: Galeopterus variegatus; assembly: GCF_000696425.1. Classification (NCBI taxonomy): domain Eukaryota; kingdom Metazoa; phylum Chordata; class Mammalia; order Dermoptera; family Cynocephalidae; genus Galeopterus; species Galeopterus variegatus. The sequence goes on from NW_007726934.1 coordinate 305,382, forward strand.
AAATTTAACTGGACTTCCAAGGAGAAAGCTAAACCCACCTTACATTTAGCAAACATTTGGTGTGTTAATACCCCAAAACCATTCAGATTCTAAAAGCAGAGCCACTAGTGATGGAAAGACCAGTTCTCACCTTGCTTCCCATAGTCCTCCAGGCCTGCAGCCTTGAAATCCACACTGTGAATTTTGCACAGGACTCTGTTCATGGCAGTGTATATGGCTTGCCTCCGGCTGGGCTCTATGCCTGGCAGAGAGGGGTCTTTGTAGATGAGGCCTGGGCAGTACTCCATCAAATAGAAGGGGGTGCCGATGACACTGGGAGGTATACAGACAGGGTGTTCTAGGGGTGCAACTCATAATGTGGTGGGCTGTTCATCACAGCACTGCTCTTTCTGTTTCAGTGTAGTCTGAATGCTGGTGAAGAGTTCAGACCCAGAGTACTGGATGTACATAAGTGCAGGGCATTAGAAGAACCCCTACTCCTCTCTCTCTCTCTCTCTCTCTCTCTCTCTCTCACACACACACACACACACACACACACACACACACACACACACACACACACACACACACACACACACACACATCCTGTCTATAATTCTTTGCCAGCATGCCTTTCTGGGTGTACATAAGTGCAGGGCATTAGAAGAACCCCTACTCCTCTCTCTCTCTCTCTCTCTCTCTCTCTCTCTCTCACACACACACACACACACACACACACACACACACACACACACACACACACACACACACACACACACACACACATCCTGTCTATACTTCTTTGCCAGCATGCCTTTCTGGGTGTACATAAGTGCAGGGCATTAGAAGAACCCCTCCTCCTCCTCCTCCTCTCTCTCTCTCTCTCTCTCTCTCACACACACACACACACACACACACACACACACACACACACACACACACACACACAAAACCTGTCTATACTTTGCCAGCATGCCTCTTTTTTTCCCTTTGGTCCATTTACAAAAGCCATTGGAATAGGTTTAAGTGTTGTCACGTAGAAAGCAGCATGGTTGAAAGAGGAGCTTCAGAGTCATACAGAACCAGGTTTAAATCCCACCTCTGCACTTTACTAGCAGGGTGACCCTGAGAGACTTACTTACTAAACTTCTCTGAGCTTTGGTTTTTTTAAAATCTGTAAACCATACCTACTTCAAAAGGTAGATATAAGAATTAAGGGAGCAAATATATACAGTGTCTGGCATGGTGTCTGGTTCCGATGAGGGTTCAATAAATATCCCTTCTTGTCACTGATGTTATTTTTAGCATTACTGGTGGTATGAATGGCATATATACCACCTGACAGTATTAAGGTGACCTACTAATATGTCATTAACCCATCTTTTAGTCATTACTAGAAATTAGTTTACTACTCTAAGAAATTGTCTTGAAAATTCTACCATTATAAATGTTTGTCCTGACTTGAAAAACGGTTGTAAAAGACATGCTTAGGATAACTGGGGAATTTTTTTTTGTGTGTGGTAACTGGCCAGTATGGGGATCTGAACACTTGACAAGGCTGTGCTTTAGCCAACTGAGTCAACCAGCAAGCCCAACAGGGGAAATTTGAACATGGGCTAGATATTAAGTAATATCATTAAATTAATGTTAATTACCTTAGGTGTAATAATGTGCCGTGGTTATGAAAGAAAATGTTTTCATTCTTAAAAGATGCAGGCTATCTGCAACTTACTTCAAAAGGTTCAGCCAAAAAAGTTATTTTATATATATATTATCTACATACACATACAATGGTACTTCAAAAGTTCACAGTAAATAGAATTAAAAGATAATATGAGGGCTGGCTGGTTAGCTCAGTTGGTTAGAGCTCGGTGTTGTAACACCAAGGTCAAGTGTTCAGATCTCTATACTGGCCAACCGCCAGTAAAAAAAAAAAAAAAAAAAAAAGCTGTTTAAAACAGTTTAGAAAGACCATGATAAAAATTAACAAAAATAAGCAACATGGAACCAGATGAATATATATTTTTGGAATATGGAAAAAAAGATATAAAAAGAAAAAAAGATTAAAAAAAGAAAACAAAAACAAGTTAAAAAAAAAAAAAGATATGTTTTATCAAGGGTTCAGATCCCCATACTGACCAGACACCAAAAATAAATAAATAAATAAATAAATAAATAAATAAATACAAAGATATGTTCTACCAATTCTCACAAAAGCAGGCATGTCTTTATCTTTCAGGATAACTTAAAGATCTGAGAACTTCTGGTCTATAAAGTCTCTTTCCTCTCTCACCCAAATTTAATTTATCTTTAACAAACTGGAATTAGAGTTAGTTTATGAGCTTTTCTCTCCTGTAGCTTGAATACGCAATGGCAAAAAATCTGAACTTTACCTTGTATCTTCACAGAGGTCAAGAACATTGGGGACAGGTACTCCAGTATTTGCAAGGGCTTTCATTATCCTGCCAGAATAAATAAAAATGGGGATAACTGCTGGCTGAACTGATGAAAAAAAATTTTTTAATTAGTACATGCATAAACTAAGATGGAATTCTAAAAAATATTCAATTGACCCAAAAGTAGATAAGAATGAAAAGCAGATGGGACAAGCAAAAAAGAAATGGTGAAATTATAGATTTAAATCAAACATATTAATAATGACATTAAATTTAATAGATTAAACATTCTAATTAAAAGAGAGAAATTATCAGATTGGATAGGAAAACACTATGAGAGACATGCTTTAAATATTAAAACATAGATAGGTTGAAAATGAAAGGATGGAAAAGGAAGTACTATGTAATTGGTAAGCATAAGAAAGCTGGTGTGGTTACTTTAATATCTGATGAAGTAAACTTCAAGACCACATATTACCAGAGACAAATAAGTGGGACATTTCAAAACAATAAAACAGTTAATTCATCAGAAAGATATTACAATGATAAATGCATATGCACCTAACAACAGAGCTTCAAAATACATGAAGTAAAAATGATCACAGTTAAAGATAGAAAAAGACAAACCACAATCATTGTTGAGATTTTAACACCTCTTTCGCAGTAATGATAGAACCAGACTAAGATAGATTTATCCAAATATATAGATCCAAACAACACTACCAATCAACTTGGCCTGATTGGCATTTCTAGAACACTCACTCAGCAGCTGCAGAATGCTCATTATTTTCAAGTGCACACAATACATTCACCAAGATTAATCATGTGCTGGTCCATAAAGTAAGACAATAAAAACTCAATAAATATTGAAATATTAGACTATTTCTCAGACCTCGATAGAATTAAACTAGAAATCATTAATATATGATATCTAGAAAGACGAATATTTGGAAATTATTTCTGTAAGATAGATCCCCATAATTAGAATTATTAGGTCTAAAAGTATGACTATTCTGGGCCGGCCCGTGGCTCACTCGGGAGAGTGCGGTGCTGATAACACCAAGGCCCCGGATTCGGATCCCACATAGGGA
>NW_007726934.1:309662-322188 GCF_000696425.1 Galeopterus variegatus
ACACCAAGTCAAGGGATAAGATCCCCTTACCGGTCATCTTTAAAAAAAAAAAAAAAAAAAGTATGACTATTCTGCAGTTTTTAATAAATGTGTCATATTGTTTTCTAGAATAGTTCAAATCTACATTTGGCATTTTATACGTAGTTACTGTATTACATTTCATCTTCAAATGCATGTTTTATTTTTTACTACAGTGAAAACTCTGTGCATTCCTGAATTTTTTGAATGTCATTCTAGCACTCTAGAATTCCTCAGTACCTCTGAGAATGGTTAGAGAGAGTTCAAAAGCAGGCTGCAGAGAAAACAGAGTGGTGGTTTTACAATTTCAGGGTCTCTTTTCCACAAATACAGACCTGCTATTATGTGGGCACATATATAAATGCTCAGAAATAACTAAGTGTTCTCCTGTGAGGAACCCCCCTCCAGGCTCCGTGATCTTCAATCAGCAGTTCCTGCAACACTTGGAGAAGTCAGATTCCAAGAACCAAAAAGTAAAGAGGAGAGACAGTAAGCAATAAGAACAAGAAGGGACAGGAGCTGAAATCATATTTTTCTTACTACTCTCTGCAACTTTTCTTTTGTAGAGTGTAATAAGCTGGAAAGAAGGAAGAAGAGGAAGAGAAAATCTTCTAGCTTTGCCACTCACTCTTCAAGAGATTTGGTTTTTCTTCAACCTTCTATGTTTAAATTTTTGTTTGTAAAACACACTATTTTATTGGGGATGGGTTGTAATGCATTTATTCTTCTAAACACTTTATTATAAAAGCAGAGAGATTCGTATAATGAACCCCATGTACTCGTCATCCAGCTTCAACAACTATCAACTCATGGCCATGTTATTTTGGCTATAGCTCTAGTAATATATTGATTTTAAGACTGAAGTCCTTAAACACTTTAATCTTTTTTAAAATTAATTATTTTTTAACTGAAACTAATTGATTATATATATTTATATGATACAGAGTTGACTATCAGTATTTGTGTATAATATGTGATGATCAAATCAGTATTAGCATGTTCATCATTACAAATTGTAATTATTCTTTGCATCCATTACCCGGTTTCTCCCTTAACACCCTCCCTTCCCCCGTTTCCCACCTGTTGTAACCATAGGTCTGTTCTCTCCTTCTGAAAGTTCAACGTATTATTGTGGTTGTTCTTTCTCTTTTCTTTCCTTTCCTTCCCTTCGTTTCCTTCCCTCTTTCCTTCTTTCCTTCTCTCTCTTTCTCCCCCTCTCCCCTCTCCCTCTCTCCTTCCCCCTCCCTCCCTCTCTCCCTCTCCTCACTTCTTTCCTTTCTTTCTTGTGGTTTTTTGTTCCCTCCCTCCATCCCTCCCTTCCTTCCTTAGCTCCCCACTTATGAGTAAGGACACACGGTATTTCTCCTTCTGTGCAAGGCTTTAATCTTTACTAAAAAGTCTTTAATACTAAAGGACAAGACTAAAGAATATCTCAATAATGCCTTTTTTTGCCTAGAAGTTCCAGAAAAATCTAGTCTACAGATATAGATACAGAAAAGAGAAGACAAGCTTCTAAATAAAAGTAGGTTACATGTTATTATTTGAAATAATGTGGAGATTCATAATTGTGGTTTTAAACATCTTGGGGCACTTTTAAGGAGTGCTGACTCATCAGCTTAGGGGCTAAGCTCATGTGCTGGGAGGCTCAGTGTGCAAGTGCACCCCTGGGTGCTGAGAATTTACCTGAACTCTCTCTCTACTGCATGGGCAGATGGAAGGAGTGTCCCGGGGGGTTTCTTTCTCAGAACCAGCTGATGATTAGCCAGCCTGATGTAGTAAGTTGGATTTGACTGTCCGTGATCAAACTGAAGGAGTTCCAATGGGCCTGCAAGTTTAGAACCAAAGAAAACTCAAACTAGATATGGAGGACAGATCTGGACAGACATTCTTTCTTCCTAATCGGTTCTACCATTTGGGATGCAGAATATCCTCATTTGGCATGCAGTGCAAAAAAAGCACCTGCTCCCTGGTCCCAGGCACACTCCACCAGCCAGGGTCCAGAATCACATGTCACTACAGTGTAACAAAAGCCACTCACTTTATACCACAATAATTTTCTCACTTTGTATGGGTGTCCAATTTTGTCCTTCTTGCCAACTCCTGCTCCATGAACCAAAACATTTTAGTTCTGTTTATCAACCACAAGCACAGTCATGGCAACCCATCTTGCCAGATGGAATGCTTTAAGCCTGAGGATGAAAAGTGCCCTTGTGCATCCCTTAGCCCAAATTCAGCCAAACCACGCCTGACACTGACATGACAGCTGAAAGGAGCTATGCAGAGGCCTCCAGCTTGAGCCAGCACTGCTCTCATGAGATGTAATTTCCCACTCCACTAAGCTGAATTCTGTGGCTCCCCCACAGGCTACTGGCTGAGATGAACCTAATTAACCTATGGCTTCATAACAAGACCAAACTCTGGATGTAGATTCGTTTCAATTTGGCAGAAAAGCAGGAAGGCAATGGAGTTAGTCAGCCTCATCAGAAGGGGCCCCTCCGCTTTGTAGAGGCAATACCAAGAATCCAGTTGCTGGAAACATCATAATGAGAAACTCCATAAATAAAAGCCTTTTTCAAGGATCAAGTGGGTGAGGAAAAACTTTATCACCAGGTGAAATTTCTTCAAAAGCTCACAAGGCAGCTGGTTTTTCTGAGGGTAGATGTGAAGAATGAGAGAGGGACCTTTGAAGAGATGGAGACAACTTATCACATTTTAAAACGATGCAACTTTCAAGTCACCTTCAAAAAACAGGCTGCCATCTCAAAAAATGATAAACACTCAAATGCCCCTGAGCACATACAGTAGTCCCCAAGTTCCCTTCTTCCTTGACAGCCTTTGCAGGCATCTGCTGCCATACCACCCTCTCAGGTAGAAGAGAGGGACAAATACACTTTTGCAAATCTGTAAAAAAGGAGGTTAATGCTTCTTCCCAAGCAAAACTGAAAGCAGCACTCAGACCCATGAGGCCCAACAGGTATCTCCCTCACCACTTTGCCTCTGTGTTTCTGGCATATTCCATTAGAGTTTGAAAGTAAGAACCAGACTGAAAGCCTGGCCCTGGAGAGAGTTATCAAAATAAAAAATGGGGCCGACCCCGTGGCTCACTCAGGAGAGTGCGGCGCTGGGAGTGCAGTGGCGCTCCCGCTGAGGGTTCGGATCCTATATAAGGATGGCCGGTGCGCTCACTAGCTGAGCGCGGTGTGGGCGACACCAAGCCAAGGGTTACGATCCCCTTACCGGTCACAAAAAATTTTTTAAAAAATAAAATAAAAAATAGAAAATGTACATACCTGTGGTTTGGATCCCCAGTAAGTCTTTGAGGTATTTCTCCAATGAATCTTTTGCAATTTCCATTGTCTTTCTCACTGGACGAATGTTTGGAATACCCACTCTCAATGTAAAACCCAGAATAGACTCTAATTCCTTCACTGCAGTCTCTGGGTCATTAACCTAGTTTCAGAGAGAATATTGAACATGTACCACCAGCCAGCCCTGACCTCTCTGTTCTCCCCCTAGTCTGTTCTACAGGAGGGTAGTTCTTTAGAGGGCAATATCCAAGAAGTCAGTTATCTGAGGAAGGACTTTGGAGCCAGGATATTCAGCAACTGAGGAAGCAGTAGAATGGAGTTTCCTCTTCCCATTTAATTTCTAACCACACTGAACTTTCTACCTGCACAGAAGGGTGCCAGTTAAGAGTTCACAATACTCTCTCGTGCCAAGAGGGAAGAAAATTGAATGACAGTGTTTGCTCTGTCCCTATGGGCCCATCAGCTTAAGAATGAAAACAAAATACAGAAAGCTGACCCAAGACCCCCTCTCATGTGGCTCCTCGTGCTTCACAGCCAAGATCTAGGGTGGCCTGTGTGGCCAGTAGCTGCTGGCTCCTCACCTGGAACAGTTTCACTAGGACAGTCTGAATGCCACCTCAATTGTCTTAAGCATGCTATTCACCCTGGGTATCTCTTTTCTCAAACTGCCTTCTTTGTACATGTTTGCCTCGCTTCCCATTGAAAATACAAGCAGCTAGTCCACAGATTTAATAATTAGTAAAAAAATCATGACTGTGGAAACGAGAGGGAAACCCACTAAGGAAAGCTACAACTACCTGTAAAAAGCCTCGCTTCCCATTGAAAATACAAGCAGCTAGTCCACAGATTTAATAATTAGTAAAAAAATAATGACTGTGGAAATGAGAGGGAAACCCACTAAGGAAAGCTACAACTACCTGTAAAATGACTGCATAGAAATGCTTGCACCAGTGCCTGGTGCATAGCAGCGGTTCAAAAATAATGACTATTACCTTAATGGTGTGAATACCAAGGCTGGCAGCTGTTTTTAGGTTTGGTCCAAGATCATCCAGAAAGATGGACTCGGAGGGCTGCAGACCAAGCTGCTCCAAGCACAGCTTGTATATTCTAGGGTCAGGCTTACAGATACCTTCCAGGCAGGATTCCACAACCTAAGGGAGGGACAGGAATGAGATGAAGGTCTGTAAAGGTAGAGCTCCCACATGTACAGTGGTGTACTTTTTGAAAAGAAGAGCAGAAAGAAAACACTTGAGATTTATTAGAAGAAGTAACTATAGAGTGTTAAGATATAAAATGTTGCCCCAGGTAGATGTTGCCTTCTTAAATTGAATGATTTGGAAATACTGGCTTACAACCTGGGGCAAACTCAGGGAACCAAAGTTCTGGCTCAAACACCATGACCTTGTGCAAATAGCGAAGCCACAATGGGCCTCAGTTTCACCATCAGTAAAATGGGAATAATAATAGCCATCTTACTGATCTTAGTAGTTGTGGTAAAATATAAATGAAACTTGAGTGAGTTCCAGAACAACAAAGCATTTTGCTAATGTCACATATTGTGGTTACACAGAGCAGAAGAAAAGCTGTACATTTCAGCTTTATGGAAAGTATTTCACCTTTTTTTTTCCCCAGAGAGAAGGCATTGTTTACTGCTACAAAATAAATATGACCTTAATGTTTATTTTAGAAGTTAAAAAACCCCACCCATACTCAATTTAGACAAATAAATCTCATGGGATGGCTGACACCAAAGAGAACATCAGTGGCAAAAACACTGTCCCTTTCACGCTAAGGCGATCCTGTACCCTGACAGCCTTGCTTAAGCCATGTATCTGATCTGGAACCAGGGGGGCTAGTGAGAGTTCATGAGGACTCTGAAAAAGCTGTCTCAGTGTCAGGCCATATCTGATCCAGTGGTGACTCCCGGGAAGTCCTCTTACTATCCCTAGGGCTTAATCTCCTATAAAGTGGGCCCAAGGTGGCCATATATACCTATAACCAATACCCTCTGGTCTGCCCTAAGAATAGAACTAAATCCCTGACTCACTGCTGGAATGACTCGAGCTCTTCAAGGCTAAGGACAAACCTGAGAACTCCTCCCTCCACTCCACACTTGCACGCTGGGTTGAGTGAGAACTGCCCTTTCAGGTAAATAAATGTCCCGAATAAATTGGACCTTTCTACTTACTCTTCCTTATCTCCTAAGGATGTGAATGAGCTAAGAGTGGACAAAGAAACTCCCCCTAAAGAAAATACCAGGGCTGGCTGGTTAGCTCAGTTGGTTAGAGCGTGGTATTATAACAACAAGGTCAAGGGTTCAGATCTACATACAGGCCAGCCATTAAAAAAAAAAGAAAAAGAAAAAGAAAGAAAACACCAACAGGCTGGTTAGCTCAGTTGGTTAGAGCGTGGTATTATAACAACAAGGTCAAGGGTTCAGATCTCCATACAGGCCAGCCATTAAAAAAAAAAGAAAAAGAAAAAGAAAGAAAACACCAACGGAGGGCAGCAGAGAAGCAGGGTGTTTCAGACACCAACAATGCACCCCAATGAGGAAAGCAGCACAGCTGTACCAGTTAAGACAAGAGATAAGAGGGGAAGGGAACTTGAGGGAAGGGGGCGAAGTTCCAGACAGCAGACAGTTCCTCTCACTAGGTGAAATGTGTCTTGGGGAAGTGAAAAAAGTTCTTAAGATTTGTTTGATAAGCCCTTCTCTTTCTGTTCTATTTTGCACGTGATGGCACAAACCTGTTCAAGGTTTTTATCACCTTCTTGGCAAACCAGGAACCGTGGGAACAAGGTCAGTGTCCAAATGTTGATTAGATAAAAATGGTTTTACTTTATCAAAGATCTGTTACAGGAGAATGGAGGGGAAGCCTCCTTCTCAAGATAAGCATGATGGAGGCCATGTAACAGGAGAAAATCATGGCCAGAATCTGAAGTCCCTCACTGAATCTGAGGTTCTCACCCCAACTGCAGAATCATCTGTGGAGCTTTTCATAAATATACATGCCCAGGTCCCAGCCAGATACACTCAATGAAAACCACCAGGGAAAGGGACCTGGCATCTTTAAAAACTCCCTTGTCATGCTGATATGTGGGCAGAGTTGAAAACCTTTATTTTATTTTATTTTTTTGGCAGCTAGCCAGTATAGGGATCAAACTCTGGACACTGGTGTTATCAGCACCACACTCTAACCAACTGAGCTAACCAGCCAGTCCGAAAACCTTTACTTCAATCTCACTGGTCAAATTAAGGGCACAAATATACACAGTAATAGGACTAAGGAGAGGGAACATGCCACTTTCTGGAGTCAAACCGAAGTACCTCTTCCAAGCACGGAAAGAAATAGAAAGGGGCTCTGTTAATAAAATGTACAATATTCAAGGGCCAGCCCATGGCTCACTCGGGAGAGTGCGGTGCTGATAACACCAAGGCCAAGGGTTCAGATCCCTATATAGGGATGGCCCGTTTGCTCACTTGGGAGAGCGTGGTGCTGACAACACCAAGTCAAGGGTTAAGATCCCCTTATCGGCCATCTTTAAAAAAGAAAAAAAAAAGTACAATATTCAAGTTAGAGAAATTTCCCCCAACGTGTTCCAGAGGATACCTGACTCTCACTATATTTGGTGAGATGTTTCTCATTTGCACTGACTCAGACTATCCATGGAGAAATAGGCCAGAGGGAAGAGTCCTTCAGATCTATCACAACTCTGGAAAGCTCTGGAAGCCCTAATGCCAATCTAGGCTGCCTCTAAAGGGAATTATCACTGCTGTTGGTTATAAGAAATAAACATTTTAAAAGGACCCAAATATAGCCAAGCATGTTAACACTATATTATAAGCATTAAAGGTTGGGATATACACATGGAGCAATCATGTACAATTTAGTAGGGACGTAAATAGAGCCAGGGAAGGGAGTAAGTTTTATTGGACAGTGCTAGTCTAGGAATTAATGTCACAGAAACAAAGGGCAACACAATTGTCTTAGAAAAGGTCAAAGGACCCATTATGACGTGAGCTGTGATGGAGATTCTTGTGTTATGTGAAGACAAATGTTTGAATTCAGAATGTAAGGGAGTTTCTAAAGCTTATGTTTCAACCAGTTATCAAATCCCATAAATGTTTGACCTTGCTAAGGGCACAGTGATATTTTACTGTTTGTTCTTTTTTTTTTTTTTTTTTTTGGCAGCTGGCCAGTATGGGGATCCAAGCCCTTGACCTTAGTGTTATGATACCATGCTCTAAACACAGTGATATTTCAAAAGGCCTGTTTTTAACTGATTACATCTAAACCTAACTTAGTCAAGTGTCTGAATAAAAAAACCCATTCGTTCAGGACCTGCTAAAGGGCAGAACTTATTTTTGCATCCTAAAGCTAGGACAAAGACCCTGTTTTGATTGTTTTGGATCACTTCAAGCTTACCACATCAAACTGCTTCCGGTCCAAGGGGAAAAAGCTTTTCCCACTGGGAAGACAAAAATTATTGCTCAAGACTGCAGTCTGAAGGCCTTTTGCCCGAATTTGAGTTATGGCCTCAGTCATCACTGGGAACTGCTTTGCAACTCGCTCACTGGTCAGCAGGGAGAAAAATGAGTCCACAGGCACGGAGGTCTTTGACTAAGAATTGGGGAGAGGAGAAGAGCAATCATTAAGAGTAAGAACCACTCAGGACCAACAGAAAAAAATCCTCATTCCTGGCCTCCTCCTGCTATCTGGTTGTAAGAGCCAGGCCACTGGCTTGCTGCCTAAAGGGACTGTCTCCCTCAGTCCCTGTGCTAAGCTATGCATATAATAAGGTTTTAAAGAGCAACTCTAAAGTAGAGTTACAATGATTAGGAACTGGAGCTATTTATATCAATATTGCAATCAAATGAGCTCCTTACTCCACTCATGTATTGCCAATTGAAAAAAAGAAATTCAGAACATCAGAAGAGGATATATTAAACTCTAAAAGTGTATTAAGAAGATGTAATTTAATTTCTAATGATCCAGAAGGCATTTAATGATTTTATATTGCTTCCGCATCACCATTACAAACTTAGTTTCTGATAAATTTTTTTGTTTTTAAATTCAATCTGTGTGGGTTTTGAAAGCTCTTTTTTTTTTTTAATCATGTTTCAAAATCTGCAAAGGCAGGTCTGCTATTTTATATATACATATATATCCACACACATATTTTATAACAGCTTTATTGAAATATAATTCACATACCATACCATTCACCTATTTAAAGTGTATAATTCAATGGTGTATAATATATTCACAAAGTTGAGCAACCATCACCACAATTAATTTTAGAACATTTTCATTACCCTAAAGAGAAATCCATATCAATTAGCAGTCACTGCCCATTTCCTCCCAACATCTCTAGTCCTACAAAATTATTAATCTACTTTCTGCCTCTGTAGATTTGCCAATTCTGGACATTTCATATAAATGGAATCATACAATATGTGGTCTTTTTTGACAGGCTTCTTTCACTTAGCATAATGCTCTCAAGGTTTCCTACTTTTTATTTATATATGCATATTTTTAAATTGTGGAAAATATACATAATTTGCCATTTTAACCGTTTTTAATGTACAGTTCAATGACATTAAGTACAGCCATATTGTTGTACAACCATCCATTCACAGAACTTTTCTTACTATTATATTTTCAATTATATTTTAGTAGAGCTATTGCAAAGGTTAATATAAAGAGTTTGGAACAATGCACAGTATAGAGAAAATGCTCAATAAAGTATTATTATTGCTTTAAAAAAGCTTTTTGATCAAAGCCATTATGCAGATGGCTTCTGTTTCAATATCTGCTGACAGGTTTAGCAAAGAATTGTTTTACCTATTCATATATGAAGTTAAAGTTATTTAAAAAAGCTTTTTGATCAAAGCCATTATGCAGATGGCTTCTGTTTCAATATCTGCTGACGGGTTTAGCAAAGAATTGTTTTACCTATTCATATATGAAGTTAAAGTTGAGTATCTAGGGATGGAAGAAACAACTTAAAAACATATAATGGGTTATTAGTTTTTCACTTTATTTTCAGTTTAACCATCTATGGATGAATGTAACAACCACTACTCAAGGCAAAAAGAATAAAATGGAAATGCAGGTATGTTCACCACTCACTATTTCAGAGCAAAGTCTCCCAAATTCTTTTAAGAACTCCTCTGTTGTTATCTCTCCTCTTATAAATCTCATCCAGGGCCCATTTTCACCAGCTTCGATCAAGGCCTTCAATATAGTTCCAGAAGGCATATGATTCTGTAACTCCCACTCTACAGGAAGTAAAATATGCAAAAGGGAAATACATTGACAAATGGCTAGGGTTTGGAGAGCTCAGAGGAATTCCCATACCAGTTCCTATGGTATCACTGTGGTGCCAAAGTGGATGCTATCGGGAATTCGGAGAAATTCACAAAATGCAAAATCTCAATCTTAGACCACCTCCAAAGGAACAGCGATAGTAATTTGTATGAAGGAGCGCACACTGCTGTTAAGCATCAGGTCCTTAACGCTTGCTTGAGATGACTCTGGACACTGCATGAGTTTTCTTCCTTGGTCTGTCATTAGCTGGACCATATACATTAGGTCACTTACACGGTGCTGACACATACTAAAGAAGTACATGAAGGAATATGCCAGATTCTTTTTTTTTTTTTTTTTTTTTAAAGATGACTAGTAAGGGGATCTTAACCCTTGACTTGGTGTTGTCAGCACCACGCTCACCCAGTGAGCTAACCAATCATCTCTATATGGGATCCGAACCCATGGCCTTGGTGTTATTAGCACCACACTCTCCCGAGTGAGCCACGGGCTGGCCCCAGAATACACCAGATTCTGACAGCACCCCAAAACAAGCCCTTCATTTTGGAAGTGATTGTAATTCTTTGTGGCACTGTAGCTGGTATACTGAAACATTCACTTGGGAGATCTGTCTTTGTAGACTAAAGAACATTTCTATCCACGAAGAGCTAAGGCAGTAGATGAATCAGCATTTGTATAATACTGGGAACATTTGGACAAGGGTTGTTTTTTCTTGTACAAGGTTATTCTTTCTTTCTGCAGTACAGCTACTGAGGGCAAATATAATTCATAATTATATATCTAAGACTTAATCCATTTTAGACATTTTTTTGTCTTGAAATGAAAATACCTTTATGGTTTGGGCCGGCCCGGTGGCGCACTGCTACAGTGCGCCGCTTGGGAGTGCGGTGGCGCTCCCACCGAGGGTTCGGATCCCACATACAGACTGGTTCCCACTCACTGGCTGAGCGAGGCGCGGGAGCAACACCGAGGGTTGCGATCCCGTTGCCGGTCCCGGTCCGGTACGGGCGCGACACTGAGGGTTGCGGTCCGTTGCCGGACACGAAAAAAGACAAAAAGGAAAAAAAAAAAAAGGAAAATACCTTTATGGTTTTTTCTGATAAAGTAGTGCCAGTGCACTGAAAATATTTCAGACAATATAGAAAGGTATTAAAAAAAAAGTAAAATGACAAGCAATCCCATTCTTCAGAAATAAATAACATTAACAATTTGGTGTATGTCTTTTGAGAATAGCAAGACTTCTAAATTCAAGACTTCTAAAACTCAACCCAAAAATTAATTTTAGAGCTAATTTAAAGTGTATAGCATTTTTTTTCTTTCTTTTTTTTTAAAGATGATAGGTAAGGGGATCTTAACAGTGTTGTCAGCACCACGCTCTCTGAAGTGAGCCAATTGGTCATCCCTATATAGGGATCTGAACCCGTGGTCTTGATGTTATCAGCACCACACTCTCCCAAGTAAGCCACAGGCCAGCCCATGTATAGCATTTTTTATAGTCCCAGAGCTGGCACTCTCATATACTGCTGATGGGATCATAAACAAGTACAACTTCTATAGAGAGTAATTTGGCAATTTCTGTCAAAATTTTAAATGCATACTTTTGATGTAGTAATTCCACTTCCAGGAATTTCTTCCACAGATATTTTTACAAAAGTAAAGATTATATACAAGGCTGTCTGTGCAGAATTGTTCATAATAAAAACAACCAGAATGTTAAATGTATATTAATAAAGGTCTTGTTAAATCAATTATGGTATATCCATATAATGGAATACCACACAGGGCTTGGGGCCCAAGTCCGTCTCCTATTTTTGTATATAAAGTTTTATTGGAACACAACCACATCTACTCATATCTTTCAGTGCTTCTGGCTACATGGGTAAAGGTGAACAGTTGTGACAGAGACCATATGGCTCAAAAAGCCTATCTAGCCTTTTATAGAAAAAGTTTGCTAACTCCTGAACTAGACCTATGCCTATTGATACAAAAAAGTTGGGAAGATATCCTACTGAGTCAAAAAAAAAAAAGGTACAGAACAGTGTGTAGAATATGACTCAATTTGTATACACATGTTTTATACACACACACACACACACACACACACACACACACACACACACATATGCATGCACAATTTTTTGAAGGATAAACTTTTCACAGTGATAACCACTGAAGGCTAGAAGCAACTGGGGAAGGGTGAAGGTGGCAGCAGGAAATTTCCTTTGCATTTTATACTCTTTTAGTACTGACTAGTCAATAAATGAGGCTGGCATATCTAGGTTTCAATATGGAGAAAAATTAAATCCCTATTTCATGCCATCAGAAAAATAAATTCCCAGTGGATTAAATACCCAAATCCAAAAAACAAAACTCTAAAACTTAGAAAACAATACAGAACATCTTTATAAACTTTAGGAAGGAAAGAGTTTCTTAACCAAGACTCAGAAAGCTCAAGTTATAAGGAAAAAATACAGATGATTTTGATGACAACAAAAATGAAAACTTTGGAAGGGCCAGCCTGTGGCTCACTTGGGAGAGTGTGGTGCTGATAACACCAAGGCCATGGGTTCGGATCCCTATATAGGGATGGCCGGTTGGCTCACTTGGGAGAGCGTGGTGCTGACAACACCAAGTCAGGGTTAAGATCCCCTTACCAGTCATCTTTAAAAAAAAAAAAAAAATGAAAACTTTAGTATGGCAAAAAACATTACAAATGAAATCAAAAGATAAGCCATAGAAGGGAGAAAAGATTTGCAAGCAATATAACAGACAAAAGGTTATTATTGCAAATCAACAAGAAAAATGAGCAATTCACAGAAAAAGAAAGCTAAATGACCAATAAAAACACACACACACACACACACACAC
>NW_007726934.1:323188-327450 GCF_000696425.1 Galeopterus variegatus
ACACACACACACACACACACACACACACACACACACGAAAAAAGGCTCAACCTCACTGGCAATCAGGGAAATGAATATTAAAATAACGTGGAGAGGGCCGAGCCTGTGGCGCACTCGAGAGAGTGCAGCGCTGGGAGTGCAGCAGTGCTCCCGCCGCGGGTTCGGATCCTATATGGGGATGACTGGTGCGCTCACAGTGCTCACTGGCTGAGCGCGGTGCGGCCGGTCTCAAAAAGGACAAAAAATTAAAAAAATTAAAAAATAACGTGGAGAGTGGCTGGCCGGTTAGCTCAGTTGGTTAGAGCACCGCCTTTTAACCCCAAGGTCACGGGTTTGGATCCCCAGACTGGCCAGCCACCAAAAACGAAAATAATTAATTTTTAAAATTTAAAAATAAATAACACGGAGAGAAAAAAAACCACAGAGGTAGAATATTCATCCATCACACTAACAAAATTATAAAGTCTGATCATATCATTATACTCCCTGAATACAATGCTAAAGTGCTTTGGCTGTACTCTGAATGTTTTGTCATGTGTGTACTAATTTTATAGTAAACTAACAGCTTAAATCAGGGGTTGGAAAACTTTCCTGAAAAGGGCCAAAAAGTATAGATTTTAGGCTTTGAGGACCATTGGTCCCTGTTGAAACTACTCAACTCTGCTGTTACAGGGCTAAAGCAGCCATGGATAATACATAAATAAATTGGCATGGCTGTTTTGCAAAATAATCTTTATTTTTATGGTCACTGAAATTAAATTTCATATAATTTCCACATGTCACAAAAAATATGATATTTTTCAACTATTTCAAAAGGTAAAAATCACTCTTGCGGATTGGCCAACCAAAAACTGACAGCAGGCTATATTTGGCTCACAGGCCATAGCTCACTGACCCCTGGCTTAAATGTAAAAAAATAAGAGTACGGTATTCGAGGTGATCTGAATTCTGGTATTTTCTTATCAAATGATCCTTGATATGGTTCATTTGAAATAAATACCATTAGAAACTTCAGTCAAGAAAAACAACATAGAGAAAGTAGAAGGTATCACTACTTTGTTCATTCATCTGTCCATCAAATGTTTCCTGAATAACTGAGCCAGTGCTGAGTTGGCAGTGGAAAGGGAAAGTGAATAAATCCCAAGCCCAGTGTGCTGGAATCTAACAGCCCCACAGAGGAGACTGGAACACATCCCACTGCTAACTAAAACATACCACGGTAAAGGTTAAACTGGCATGGGAATGTGCTATCCAGGAACATTCTGCCCAGGGATGAGGTCAGAAGAGTCTTTACAGAAGAGAAGTCTTAGGGCCAGCCCATGGCTCACTTGGGAGAGTGTGGTGCTGATAGCACCAAGGCCGCGGGTTCGGATCCCTGTATAGGAATGGCCGGTTCACTCACTTGGGAGAGCGTGGTGCTGACAACACCAAGTCAAGGGTTAAGATCCCTTTACTGGCCATCTTTAAAAAAAAAAAAAAAGAGAGAGAAGTCTTGAAGTTAAAAATAATAATAACCACAAGATCTACTGAAGTTTCAAAGATTCCAGGCACTGTATGTGCTGAATAATATCCCATTAAACTTGTCATTAAAAGTATAGGGCCGGCCCCGTGGCTCACTCGGGAGAGTGCGGCGCTGTTAGCGCTGAGGCCACAGGTTCGGATCCTATATAGGGATGGCCAGTGCGCTCACTGTCTGAGTATGGTACAGACAACACCAAGCCAAGGATTATGATCCCCTTACTGGTCAAAAAAAAAGTATAAATAGGGGCTGGCCAGTGAGCTCAGTTGGTTAGAGCATGGTGTTGGTAACACCAAGGTCAAGGGTTTGGATCCCTGTACCAGCCAGCCACCAAAAGAAAAGAAAAAGTATAAATAGGATTTGAACAGGGTGAGGAAGGAGGGAAGGGTGGTTAACAGCGGATGGAACAGAACTTGCAAAGGCACAGACGTGTAAATGTGTGTGGCCTGTTTGGAGAATATCAGGTAGTCACAGCAGCTGAAACATGAGCATATAGTAAACATGGGCACAGACTAAAGTGAATTGTTAGAGCCCTGAATACCAGGTGAAAGCTTCTAGACTTAATCTAAGGGACAGTGTGCAGGCATTCAACGCTTTGAAGTAGGGGAGAGAAGGAACAAGATCTGTGTTTTAGAAAGGTAATCTGTAGGCTGTGTCGGGGGTAATGTAAAACCCAGAAGGCTAGAGGCAGGGAAAGTTAGGAGGCTGATGCAATCATACAGGTGACAGAAGACAAGGATCTAAACCTGGGTGAAGACACAGGGGAATGCAGAGAAGTAAGTTGGTTCTCAAGATTTTCTGGAGAAAGTTGAGAAACTTCCTGTCTAGTGATTTTTATATTTTCTATAAAAGAGGATATTCGGTTGTCTGTCGAGTATGAAATTTTGGGTGGGGGTGAGGAACCTGGAGGAGCTGGTAATTTGGAGCAGTCCCTGAGAGGAATATGAGTGGAGAAATGGAGAAGCTTTAGCATGCTGCCGAGGGCCCAGCTGGGGTTGGAGCTCAAAAACTCACTCATTTAGCCAGTTTGCACAGCTGGGTAATTTTTTCAGTAGTTCTGGAAAGCCTAGACCCAGGGGCATAGAAAATCAGTACTTGGGTTGATTTAGGATGGAGAATTGGCCAACCAGACACCACAGAACCTCAAAAGGAGATGGACATGGGTTCAGATCCCGATACCCACCAGCTACCAAAAAAAAAAAAAAAGGGGAGAGACAGCTGTTTGGCCCTTTTTCCTTCCTGCTGGCTGGAATGAGAAGGTGATAGCAGGAGGTGAGGCAGCCAAGATAGACCATGAGGTGCAAGTGGAAATGAAGAGAACTCACAGCAGAGTAACACGATGGAAACAGCCCTTGTCCCTGATACCACAGAGCTGCATCCTGGCCCCAGACCACACACCCAGTCTTTTATGTGCAAGAGAAATGAACTTCCATCATGTTTCTGTGACTGTTTTTCGTATAACTTCGTATAATGTATGCTATACGAAGTTATTACGATTTGAGTTATGGCCTCAGTCATCACTGGGAACTGCTTTGCAACTCGCTCACTGGTCAGCAGGGAGAAAAATGAGTCCACAGGCACGGAGGTCTTTGACTAAGAATTGGGGAGAGGAGAAGAGCAATCATTAAGAGTAAGAACCACTCAGGACCAACAGAAAAAAATCCTCATTCCTGGCCTCCTCCTGCTATCTGGTTGTAAGAGCCAGGCCACTGGCTTGCTGCCTAAAGGGACTGTCTCCCTCAGTCCCTGTGCTAAGCTATGCATATAATAAGGTTTTAAAGAGCAACTCTAAAGTAGAGTTACAATGATTAGGAACTGGAGCTATTTATATCAATATTGCAATCAAATGAGCTCCTTACTCCACTCATGTATTGCCAATTGAAAAAAAGAAATTCAGAACATCAGAAGAGGATATATTAACCTCTAAAAGTGTATTAAGAAGATGTAATTTAATTTCTAATGATCCAGAAGGCATTTAATGATTTTATATTGCTTCCGCATCACCATTACAAACTTAGTTTCTGATAAATTTTTTTGTTTTTAAATTCAATCTGTGTGGGTTTTGAAAGCTCTTTTTTTTTTTTAATCATGTTTCAAAATCTGCAAAGGCAGGTCTGCTATTTTATATATACATATATATCCACACACATATTTTATAACAGCTTTATTGAAATATAATTCACATACCATACCATTCACCTATTTAAAGTGTATAATTCAATGGTGTATAATATATTCACAAAGTTGAGCAACCATCACCACAATTAATTTTAGAACATTTTCATTACCCTAAAGAGAAATCCATATCAATTAGCAGTCACTGCCCATTTCCTCCCAACATCTCTAGTCCTACAAAATTATTAATCTACTTTCTGCCTCTGTAGATTTGCCAATTCTGGACATTTCATATAAATGGAATCATACAATATGTGGTCTTTTTTGACAGGCTTCTTTCACTTAGCATAATGCTCTCAAGGTTTCCTACTTTTTATTTATATATGCATATTTTTAAATTGTGGAAAATATACATAATTTGCCATTTTAACCGTTTTTAATGTACAGTTCAATGACATTAAGTACAGCCATATTGTTGTACAACCGTCCATTCACAGAACTTTTCTTACTATTATATTTTCAATTATATTTTAGTAGAGCTATTGCAAAGGTTAATATAAAGAGTTTGGAACAATGCACAGTATAGAGAAAATGCTCAATAAAGTATTATTATTGCTTTAAAAAAGCT
>NW_007726934.1:327460-354782 GCF_000696425.1 Galeopterus variegatus
GCTCTCTTCCTCCTGTTGCCTGCCTAATTCCAAATGTCCTTTGGCTTATAGTTTACCTGTCACTGTCTTCATGAAACCTCTGGCTACCACAAAAGACAGATTAAGAGTCTTTCCTGTAGGGGGCCGGGCCGGCCCGTGGCTCACTCGGGAGAGTGCGGTGCTGATAACACCAAGGCCCCGGGTTCGGATCCCACATAGGGATGGCCGGTTCGCTCACTGGCTGAGCGTGGTGCTGACAACACCAAGTCAAGGGTTAAGATCCCCTTACCGGTCATCTTTTAAAAAAAAAAAGAGTCTTTCCTGTATACTACCAAGATGTCCTGTACTTACCTCCTAGTACTTATGATGCCACCATCACAGCATCAAAACACATCATCTCTCTTATAGATCACTGCAATAACCTCCTAACTGTTCCCCATTGCCTCACTTCTAAACTTACTTCTGAAAGGTTCAGGGAGAAAAAAAAACATACATACACAACACACAGACAGGCACATGTATACAGATATATACCCACATACACGTGTAGAAATGACCAAATATGGCAAAATGTTAATAGTCAATCTAGATGAAAGGTATATGGGAGATCATTGCACTTTCAACTTTTCTATATGTTTGAAATAAAAAGCTGGGGTGGAAAAAGAATTAAGACAAATTCTACTTTCCTCATGAAAATCTTTAAGCTTTTTATGTGACTTCTATAGTGAAAAATTTACTAAAAATCAGGTTAGAGCAAAACAGGTTGGTAAGGAAGTCTACAAGTTTGTGGGAGTCACTTTAGTGCTGTCATAAGGACTCAAAAAACTACACAAGTATCTAAAAGAAAGAAATCTGAAGCAGTAAATCTTGAAAATGACATAGAATTTCTCATATAGCTGGAAATTTGCTGAATTTGGGAGAAAATTTTGGAATTAAAATTTTGAGGTTGATTTGCATTTTCAATTTTACTTACTTCCCATGCCAAGGTAAAAGTTTATTATAGAAGGGCCGGCCCCGTGGCTCACTCGGGAGAGTGCGGTGCTGATAACACCAAGGCCATGGGTTCGGATCCTATATAGGGATGGTCGGTACGCTCGCTGGCTGAGCATGGTACAAACAACACCAAGCCAAGGGTTAAGATCCCCTTACCGGTCATCTTTAAAAAAAAAAAAAAAAGTTTATGATAGAAAAAGAAACTTATTTATAGTCTGGTAAAAATGTCAACACATTTTGTGTGAGGGTTAACACAGATGAAAAGTGTCTTTGTGGCCAGAAGGGTCAACTTTAATCCTTAATGAGGGTGCTGTCCCCTACATACTCCTGCTAATGGATATGTGGGCAATGCTCCCATGAGCAGCTTGCTTATTCCTTTAACTATAGTTGATTGCTTTCTTCTAGCCACTTCAGAGTGGGAAAATGCTGTAATTTCTCATAACTCCAGGCCTTGGTAACTGCTATACTCATTGATAGAACACGTTTCCTTGCTTGATCTGTGTGGTGAATTTCCACTCATTTTTACATCACAGCCTTAGCTTTACCTTTTGTATGGAGGCTTTTCTTTCTTTTCCAGGCAGACTATGGTACTTTTTCCCCCACTCCCACAGTTCCTTCTCCGTACCTTCATTAGAGCACTTACTCCATTACATAGTAACTGTTTTCAGGTCTATCTACTCCTATACTTGTAAGCTTCTTAAGGCAAGGACTATCATAGTTTCTAGACACATAGCAGGTGCTCAGTATGAACTGGAAGGATGCATAAACTGGATGAATCAGAGAACAGGGAAAAACTGGGGACAAGCTTAGTGATGGGCAGCCACAAAGCACAGTAACATGTCCTATTTGCCCATCTCTGGCTAACAATTCTAGTTCTCTGGAAATGGCATCTTCCTTTTGTACTATAAAATTTGCTTTCTTCCTGCCACTCAGAATAATGAAATTACCATGGTAATGTAGATTTGCTACCTAAATTATGCTGTCATAAGTATTCACACATGGTGTGTACTGTAATACACAAAGGAGATGGTTTAGCAAAGAGATGAAGAATGTTGGCTCTGGAATCAGATTGCCTGGGTCCAAATTCTAGCTCTGCCACTTACTAGGTGTGAGATCTTCAGCAAGTTTCTCTGAGCCTCAGTTTCCTCTGCTGTAAAATAAGGACAATTATAGTACCTGTCTCATAAAGTAGTTGTTACCACTGCATAAGATAAAGTACACAAAGCATTCAAGTTAGCACTGAGCACACCATTAAATGTTATTTATTACCATAATATGCTAAAAAAGTTCACAGGTCTCATATGTTATATGCACATACTATGTGTGCATGGTTTAATGCATTTTCACATAAACCAATGATTCTCAACAGGAGGCGATTTTGGCCCCAAGGTGACATTTGGCAATGTCTGGAGACATTTTTGGTGTCAACATTGGGAGAGAGGTGCTACTGGTGTCTAGTGGGTCAGGCTAGGAATGCTTGCAAACATCCTACAATGCACAGAACACACATACACAAAGAATCATCAGGACCCAAAATGTCAACAGCGCGGAGGTTGATATAAACAATGTATACTGGAACATATTTCGTAGGATGCAGTCACAAGCTAAACATATGCATATAACATGTGGTCATTTTATACCCATATATAGTCCATATACCTACACATGTCCAGGATGTACTGTGACACACCTTACATATCACTATGGCATATACCTAGAATAGTATCCTGTTGTGTGTGTGTGCCATATATGCATTGATTATGGCTGTCCTTATCTTTTTTTTTTTTTTTTTTGGTAGTTGGCTGGTGGGGGGATCCGAACCCTTGACCTTGGTGTTATCAGCACAACACTCTAACCAAATGAGCTAACTGCCCGGCCAGGCTGTCATTTTCTACATGCTAAGGGCAGTCTCACATACTGGAAAGAATACTAATGTACCTCTACACATATCATTTCATTTTATCCTCACAATCCTATGAAGATATTATCCCAACTTTATGCAATGACTAGCTCAAGATCGCACAACTGACGGCCGGCCGGTTAGCTCAGCTGGTTAGAGCACGATGTTATAACACCAAGGTCAAAGGTTTCGGATCCCTGTACCAGCCAGCCACCATTAAAAAAAAAAAAAAAAAAGATTGCACAACTGGTGGTGAAGGTCGACTCCACAAGAGCAGGAACTGTGTTTAATGTTACTCACCAATGTATCCCAAGCACCCAACAATGACTAAGGCTCTCGGTAAACATATGTGAAATGATAGATCTGGGGAGTGGGACCCATATCTATCTCCAGCACCATCGCCCTAATTGAGTCAGAAGCTCTGCAACCGAGTCCCCAGGGGCCCACAGAGAAGCAACTTCACCTCTCAAAACCTCAGCGAAACCTATACGCAAAGTGGGGCTGACACAAAGCAACCCTTCCTAGGGTTAAAGCGATGGGTCAAAAACAACGAAAGAGGCAAAAGCTCTCTGTATAGCGCGCGTTCCTCGGACATTGTATTAGGAGATCTAGTGGAGCCGGAGAGTCCACGCCGCCAGCCAAGGTGGGCTGAGGATGAGGCCTCTCGGGCAGGCAGAGGTTAACTTGGGCCTGGGCACAAACCCACCGCTCAGCCTCACGGAGGGGGGGGCCAGAGCCCGAAATCCCAGCGACGTCCTTCCTCCACGACCTCTTCGCCGTCGGGAAGGGTGCAGGCTCACCTCCGCGCCGCACCACCCAATCGTAACGCACGCGTGTGCGCGCATGCGTACCCCCACGGGTCAGCGACGGCGGCCGGGAGGCGGAAGTGGATGTTGTTGTGGCTTCGCGGGTTGCTCGAGGAGCTACTGCTGCTGAGGCGGCAGCGTTGCTGAGGCGGTGGCGGCGCTGCCGGCCCCGGGCCGCTTCGCTTCTCTGCTAGCCACCCAGCCTCGCCTGAGCCCGCCGGGGCCTGCGCCGGCCAGCGCCTGCCCTATGAGTGTGTCACTGGTTGTCATCCGACTGGAGCTAGCCGAACATTCGCCCGTCCCCTCCGGCTTTGGCTTCAGCGCCACCGGTGAGTCCCGCGGCCTCGCCGCCTTCCCGGTAGCCACGCCTGGGGCTCACCCTCCCAAAGTACGGGCCTGGGGAAGGCCGCGGCGAGGGGTTTTGCCTGAGAGAGGAGCTAGGAGATGGTTGGGATCGCTCTCGTTCCATTCATCTTTGAGAGGCCTTCCCAGGTGTCGTCTCTGGGAAGCCCTTGCCCGACCCTCCCTTCCTAAAAACGGGCATTCAGTTTTTACCCGGCGCGTCTCCTTCGCCCTGCATTAAGAGTCGAGTTGGGTAAGTGTTTGTCTCACTTGCTTTCCTTTAGGCTTTGTGAAGGCAGGGAATGGGTTCCCAGAGACACTGACAGTCCGTGGTTTCATTAAACTGTTCCTCTTTGGAAGGATATCCACTTAGTTGCCCTATAACGATAGTAATAGTAACTGAAATTTGGATACTTCCCATATCCCAGCATTGTAGTAAACACCTTGTGTACGTTATCTTTGCAATACCCCTATGAGGTAGATGGGTGGTATGTACCTTTTACAGATTGGGAAACTGAAGCCCAAACTGTATTAGTCCGTTTCTGTTCCTTCTAACAGAATACCGGAAACTGGGTAATTTATAAAGAAAATGAAATTTATTTCTTACAGTTTTGGAGGCTGGAAAGTCCACGGTCCAGGGAACCCATTTGGCAAGGGCCTTATTCCTGGTGATAAGCCTCTGTATCCACGCAGAGTATCATATGGTGAAAATGGACTGAACAAGAGAGAGAGCTGACTTTTTGACTTACCCTCCTTATAAAGCCATTAGAATCACACCAATTGCACCATGAATGAATCAATCCTTTCACAAGGGACTGTCCTCACAGTCTAATCACCTCTAAAGGCCCCACCTTTCAAATATCATTATTAGATTTCCCATCCCCATAACACTATTACAATGGGGGTCAAGTTTCCAGTACATAAATTTTGGGGAGACGTATTTAATCCGTAGGACCCAGTGTTCAGTGATTTGCCCAAGGTTATCTGTAAGTGGTGAAACTGGGATTCTAACTCAGGGAGCTGGACTTGAAGGTCTGAGCACTTTACCACCAGCTACACATCTCCTTAGAGGGACATTCAGCTATGACGCTGTTCCTTGGTCCTCAAATAATTACCTGAACATTCACTCAAGAAATATTTATTGGTTAGCTCAGCTGGTTAGAGCACAGCCTTGTAACACCAAGGTCAAAGGTTCGGATCCCCGTACTGGTCAGCCATCAAAAAAAAAAAAAAAAGATTTATTGAATGCTCATTATGTGCTGGAAGTTTTGTTGTATGCAGAATCAGACATGGTGTCTACTTTAATGGTGCCAGCAGTTCAGTGGGGGAGACAGAAGAATTGAATAAATACAAAAAAGACCAACCAAACAAACAAACAAAAAAAAAAAAAAAAAAAACTGTGATAAGTGCTGTGAAGGAAAGGAGAAACAGTTTGGGAAACTATTACAAGAGGATCTGTTTGTTTTGGCGAGCAGGGCCAGGGGCAGGTAGGGATGGTGTCACTGGAAACTTCCCTGGGTACATTAACTTTGGAGCTGCATATTAAAGACTGAATATGATTTAATTTTATTTTATTTAGAGAGCTTCCACTGCATGCTAGCCACTGTAGTATAAGTTATAAGTGCTGGAAATACAATGGTGGGCAAAACAGGCTGTGCCCTAACAGAGCTTAAATTAAGGATATTTCTAGTCAATCCTCCAAATTCCTTTTCCCTTTTATGTGTTTCATTGATTTAAATCAATAATCTTAGATTTTCATGGCTTGAGCCACGGCATGAGGGTAACCTAGGATGTTTAAGAAGACTACCCCTTAAGATTTTTGGACTTGATACCTTCATTTTGGGCTTAACATGGAGTTTCACTTTATCAGGTGTTACTAAAATGTTAGTTTATCTGGGCATAATCACTGTCGAACCTTCCCGAAGGCTTTTACTCTTGTTGATTTGCTTTAAAGTGCATGATTTCATTAGAACAGCCCTGCATTTCTGAGTTTATTGTACTGGCTATTTATTAACTGTTTACTGGGTACTGCAGGAGTCTCAGAAGTGAGTGAAGTGGATAATGCAAAGGCTGTCTTATCATCTTGGGGGAGGGTAGCAGAGGGAAAAGGGAAACCTATCAGTGGATACATTGAGAATGGAGAGGAGGTTGTTATCATCAGGTATTAATTGTTCATGTGTTCTTTAGCTGGGGAAATGTCTGATGAGGAGATCAAAAAGAAGACATTAGCTTCAGCTGTAGCCTGTTTAGAAGGGAAGTCACCAGGGGAGAAAGCAGCAATCATCCATCAGCATCTTGGCCGTCGAGAAATGACAGATGTGATTATTGAGACCATGAAGTCCAACTCAGGTGTGCTTTCTAAAACCCTAGACTCTGTCTTGTAATGTGAGTCCCTGGTTGCCTGTTTTATACATGTTGTTTGATGAGCCTGTGATTTTGGCCTCTAGCATACTTTTATCTTTCACTGTCTGTGTGCTTTACATATGGTCATTATACCACATTTGAATGTCTCCAAATATTTCTTCCTGGGTTATAACCTGGGTTGACAACTGGATTTTGGTGGGGGAGAGCTTCTAACCACCTAAGTCAGTGACAAATCACGAATGCATCCAGATAAGCATGTTGTGACTTCCTTTGCTCTGCCAGCTCATTCCAGCCAGGGAGTGGATAATATACTGCATCTCCAGCATGGAGGTGGTCAGAGCTGGTACGTTTGGATTTCATATTTAATCGTTCTGAATGTTTGTCCCACTGAGGAGCATGTAATGGGAGACACCTGCTCATATCATGGTACTGCTTAATATAAGAGGCATCCTTGAGTTTCTGAGGGTGTTAATGAGATTTCTATGGGGCAGAGAGCTTTAAAGTTGAGATGCCCCCAAGACTCAGCTGTTCTGCAAGTATAGTTCTTAATGCAGTGCATTACAATTTCCCTATCAAAGTTTATTCTTCAGTAGTGAGTAGAATTATGGTTAGTAGAAGCTGGGTGGGGGAGTAGGGAGGGAAAATAGTGAGCATTTAGTTAATGGACACGAAATTACAGCTAGGTAGGAAAAATAAGTTCTAGTGGTGTACAGTAGTGCTAGATATCTATAATTAACATTTATGTTTTCAAATGGCTAGAAGAGAGGAGCTCAAATGTTCTTATCACAAATGATAAATTTTTGCCATGGTAAATATGCTAACTACCCTGAGTTGATCATTATACATTGAATACATTTATTGAAATATAATTCTGTACCCCCTAAATATGTACAATCCATATGATTCAGTCAAAGAATAAATTCCTTAAAAAGAAAAATTCGCTCCTCTGACTTGAAATTTTAATCTAGTTAGAATCCTTCAGCATATTTCTTATCTGTTTATAATATACTAATTTTTGATTTGTGAAAGATGAGCTAAAAGCTACAATGGAAGAAAGGAAGTCTTCAGAAGCATCCCCCACTGCACAGAGAAGTAGAGATCAAAGTAAAGAATGCATAAACACTGCTCCCGATTCTCCATCCAAACAGCTTCCAGACCAGATTTCGTTCTTCAGTGGAAATCCATCAGTTGAAATAGTTCATGGTATTATGCATTTATACAAGACAAAGTAAGAAAAACCTTTTTCCTTTTGGGTTGGTCTATTTTCTGCCTTAGGGTAGAGAAAACTCTTGTCCTGAAGGGATGTGGATATTTTAAGCTTCAAAAAGATAGTACTTTCATGTATTGTGTGTTAAAGAATTCTCAGATGTTTTACATTTGGCTAATCTTGTGGATTGGGTTGAAGCTTCTCCTTATTAAAAAAAAACAAAAAAACAAAAACACGTGTAGATACACTTAAGAAAATACCTGGGGGTTGGCCAGTTAGCTCAGTTGGTTAGAGCGCAGTGTTATAACACCAAGGCCAAGGGTTTGGATCCCTGTACCAGCCAGCCACCAAAAAAAAAAAGAATATACCTGGGAAAATATTCCCTTAGCAGGTGCCGTGAAAGGTGATTGGAGAACTGAAAGGAAGAAAGATAAAAAAAAGAAAGTGATACACAACGTTATTGTAGTCTCAAATCCCCACTAAATCTTTACCAAAGAAGCTGCCAAGAAGTCAGTGAACTAACTACAATTCTATCACTTTTTTTTTTTTACCCTTTTCTGTAGGTCCAAACACAGCTTGCTGGAGGCCCAAGGAAAGGAAGCATTTGGTTAGATAATCCACAAGTTGGGCCATCAGCTCCTTAGATAATTGGTAGCTGATATCTTAAAGGCTGTTCTGTCCTAACTTGTTTGCCAGGTTCTTCCTGGGAAAACAGCAAGTACTCAGGTAGCCATTTTGGATCACAGCTGTCAAGTGAGTTTACAGCATTTCAAAAACAAGTTGTATTGTAGGAGGCTTTTCTTGCCCCTCTATTTCAGCTATTCCAACCCAGCAATACTTTATGTAATCTTTAATCACATCTTCATGGTTTAGAATTCTCTCTTATATTTAGAGATCTTTTTTTTCTAGACCTATGAGAGAAGTCCATAGCTAGAGCTGTGCTTCTAAGTTGCCCAATGACAGATTATTATTCAAAAACTAAATGAGAATAAAATACAAACTGAGAATTTGCCTAATGCAGACTTATAACCATAACAAGCCTTTAACTGAAGATTAAAAATTATGGTGAGAGGTGTCATGTAGAACACTTTAAAGTTTGCTTTAAATTCCACTGCAGGTGTGTTTAAGGGATTCTACATTTACCCATCTAATGTGTATTTCCAAGTAAAATTAAACAAGCTGTTTAAATTGATTTGTGAAATATTACAGATTTCATTTTTTCTATTTTCTTGGATACAAAAGTTGTCTAATTAGTGTTGTCTGAACTAACCATACCTCATCTATTCAAGACAGTCTAATTATTGTCTTGTTAGTAAGATGACCTCCTTAAAAGAAGATGTGAGGCGCAGTGCCATGCTGTGTATTCTCACAGTCCCCGCTACAATGACCAGTCATGACCTCATGAAGTTTGTCGCCCCATTTAATGAAGTAATTGAGCAAATGAAAATCATCAGAGACTCTACTCCAAATCAATATATGGTGCTGATGAAGTTTAGTGCACAGGTAAAAGTTAAGATATTAAAAATCTCTTTGCCACAGAAACTGTGTTTTTGAAACTGTATGATACTAGCTGTGTGTGATTTATGTTTTGCACTTAAGGTTCTTGATGTATGTGTTCTAGGGTATTATAATTCTAGATTTATTTCTAAATTCACTAGCAGAAATACAATTGTAATTCATACCTATGATTTTTTTTTTTTCTGACCGGTAAGGGGATCACAACCCTTGGCTTGGTGTCATCTGCACCACACTCAGCCAGTGAGCGCACTGGCCATCCCTATATAGGATCCAAACCCGCAGCCTTGGCACTACCAGCGCCGCACTCTCCCGAGTGAGCCACGGGGCCGGCCCATACCTGTGATTTTTTATAGATCATATTGGATATGAAATCTAGGATTCTGTTTGTTTATCCAGTTGTAACTATTCTAGTAAAACAGTAGTTCCCAAGCTTTTGAGGTTGATGCTGTCTTATTATGCCATTACTACTGCTTTTTTTATTCTCTCTCTCTTTTTTTTTTTTTTTTAATGTTTTTGAGTGGTTGTTATTCTCTTTTTAAAAGGTACTCTTTGGCACATTTTTGAAAATCTATTTTAGTTTTTTAAACTTTTGGTGACAAGGGATTTTGTGACATTCCTTGAATTATTAAAGATGGTTTAGTGTTCTGATTGGAAATCACTGCACTAGAGAGACAGAAACACTGAAAGAATCGTGATATTTTCAATTTTTAAAAGTGTTTATGGAGTATAACATACTTTTTGATGTGGGAAGGTTTTGCCATTTATTCCATTTCACTTACTGCCTCTAGCAGTACTCTGCATGCACCTCACTTCCAAAGATGTTAGAGAGGTATTCTCTTGGTTCTGCATACTCATTTTTATGAGTATGCATGTTTTATATGAATATAAAAATGAGGTAAGCTTTAAGTATTATTCGGGTTATTAAAGAGCTACCCTATCCTTAGGTTTCATTCTATTTGTGTTTGTTCATTGAGGTTTCATTAGGTTTTGACATGCAGCTTTGTCAAAAGTTAACTTCCTGAATTTGCCCCAGGAAAACAGTTCTAACTTACTATTAGACAAAGAAATGGGTGTGCCTGTAGGATCATTTGCCATTGTTTCTTTCACTGGTCACCGAGGTTTATGATGAAAGGAAGCCCATGACACAAGGCCTGTTTGCCATCTCCTCCTTCCTTGTTACAGAAACCCAGAGTTGATAGCAGTGGCAGCCATTCCGTGGCCATGTGGAGGAAATTAGAGAAATAAGAGTTGAATCATATTTGTACCTGTTCTGTGGGCCCCAGAGAAAACCTTAATGTAGAGTCCTGTGTACAAGAGGGTACACGGTTATTTAACCTTTACAAGGTACTCCACCATTGACAGACACAATTAAAACATGGGTTTCAATCATCCTATAGACTTAGACTTCACAAGTTGACATTAGGAACAGAAAAACACTTAACTCCTTTCACTGACTGTCAAAAGAATTTCCTGGGGCACTGAGGAGCTTTGCAAACAATGGGAAAGTGGAGCCTTAAACCACTTAAATCTGGTCCCACATGATAGTAAGCATAATGGTGTTAATATGTAACCTTTATAGATGGCTGCTTCTATACCACTCACTGTGCTAACTGCTGCACATGCATTCTCATTTAATTCTCACTACAATCTTTTCAAGTAGTCTTGTTTAACAGATGAAGAAATTGAAAGCAGAGGGAGATTTGTGATTTACCCAGGGTTACACAGCTATAAATAAATGACCAAGCAGGGATTGAGCCCTCGCTTTTAATCCCTAGGACATACTCGTCCTCTAGTAGGAGTGGGACAAAGGTATGAAGAAGGGAGACCATCATTGTTAGCAAGACATTCTGTAACAGCAATATTTTAGTTATAGTTTCTACTTAACAATTAAGGGTGGGACTGGCCATTTAGCTCAGTTGGTTGGAACATGGTATTATAACACCAGGGTCAAAGGTTCAGATCCCCATACCAGACAGCTGCAAAAACAAAAAACAAGGGCAATCAGCAAGTAATACAAAGGAAAAGTCACAGAAATAGACTGGGAAAAAATGTTTAAGAACTTATTAGGCTTTTGAAACAATCTAAAGTCTAATAACCCCACAACACTAACCTGTCTAATAAACCACAAACTATTCTATAGCAAGTGCTGCCCTTCATAATGTGCAGAGAATACTGAGGGCATTTTCTATTATTGTTAATGGATTTTCTTTGTATATCTGCACTATCCTCTCCACTTCTGTCTTTTGATCAAGTGCAGGTTGCTCAAGTTGACAGATGTTTTCTGAGACTATGAAACAGCTTGCTGTGTGTTCTTTCCCATGAGAATAGAGCCCTTGACTGTGGTATTATGAGTTGGATTATATATTGCTAACATTGGATCTTAGAGTCTGATCCCTATCATGGTCGATCCTATTAAGGAGTTTCTAAGACCTAATAACACTCTTGGGGTAAGAACTGGAAGTTGTTAATTGATATTGGGCTCTAGCGAGAATAATAGACTCAATAGCTACCAATTATTGAGCACTTACTAGATTCTGAATACTGTGCTAAGTGCTTTTCATGCATTATCTCTTTGAATCCTCTCAATGGTGCCATGAGGTAGGTCTTGTTACTTTTATATTTGTAGTTGAGGAAACAGGCAGAGATAAGTTACTTGCCCAAAGTTAGACAGCTAATAAGTATCAGAGTTAGTGTTCAAACCCATGTAGCTTGACTCCATAGCCTAGGCAGCTAACTACATTCTTATTTCTTTGTTTTTCTTACCAGAGAATTTTTAATAAGAAATCATGGGCTGGCCAGTTACATCAGTTGGTAAGAAGATGGTGTTAATAACACCAAGGTCAAGGGTTTGGCTCACTGGACAGCCGCACCTCCCCCCCCAAAAAAAATCATAAGCCTTCTCTGTATCTTTTATAATCTCTTGAATTTCTGTTAGCCTTAGCTTTATGTTGGAGGTCTTATAAAGAGATGTACTTACAAACTTTGTAGCATGACCTTTAGGAAACTTGGTCTTTAGATAAGGAATTTGTAATTCACCAGGACAAAGGAAAGCAGAAGGGGTTCAATTTTGTTGTTTTGGGGTACAAAAAAGGACAGATAACCTCTCAAGAGAATATGTTCGTTCATTTTCACTTGCGTGCTTACTTAGGACAGCCTGAAAGACCCCTCTTTTGAGAAGTGAAAATATGTTCTCGATGCTGTAGTTGATCACTGTGGCAGCGAAGGAACCTTGATCATAATGGATTTGACTTTTTCGGAGTTCATTCTCAGAAGAGAACAGTAAAAACAAAGGACTAAAAAACCCAGTAATGGCTGGTTTTCTTAAGTTTGGGGATCCATACAATGCAAACATTTTAAATAAAAGAATTGTTTCTTCTGTGTTTTTTGCGTTTAGCTTCAGGCTTTTGTTTCATGCATTTTGACAGTGAGTTGAAGTAGGAAACGTGTATTTTGTTCCCCCGCTCTATTCCTAGTGTATAGCACAGTGTCTGACATATACTAGGTGCTCAGTAAATATTCAAACAAATGAAGCTACATTTCTAATACCAAGATTTTAGAGAAGGAGACCAATGTGTTTAAATTGGAAAATCGCAACTGTTTACTGATATTGTCATTTCAAAGAGTGTATTTCTTTGGTATAGATCAACAGCTCCTCCAAGAAAGGAATAATTTGTCTGGTGTTGAGCGGGTTTGGTCACACACCTTGCCACCTCCTCTGAAGACACTTGGTTGCTTAGCGAGCATTTACAGAGGTCTGAGTCCAAGGAGGGGTTGGCCTTCTTTGGCAGCCAGCTCCTGGTCGTGCCTGAGGCCCTGAAGAGCTGAGCAGAGGCCCTGACTTCCAGGCAGTCAGTTCCTTCAGTACATGAATCCTTGTACTCACTGTGGCTGCTTACACATCCAAAAGCACTTCAGGAAAAAGCTATTGTTCCTGAAGAATGGGGGAAGCCATTTTAGGTTGGCCGTTCTCAATATTAAAGAGGTTTATTATCCAACAACTGATTTTAAACATTTTGAAGTTAAAATGCACTGTACCCAGTACACAGATTATTTCCTTCAAGAATGCCTCCCTCTGCCCCCTCAAAAATAAAAGTACATTTGGAATTGATCATCCTAACTCAGCTGCTTAGCTCACTTGGTCATATTAAGAAAGCATAAATAATCAAGAATCCACAATTGAATTATGTCATTGGAATGGAATTAAAAGCTGCTGAGAAGCTTACGGTGGCTATGAGATTCAGAGCCCTATGAGGGTAGACAGGCAAGACTATTTCTGCCTGGTACAGCCTGAATCTCTTCCTAGATGTTGACAATGCAGCATTTCCTTTTGCAGAAGCAGCTAGTCTACTTTGGTAGGGCCAAAGCACACAGCTTTCTGTGTTTGGGCCACTGCCCATGTGGGAGTGAAATCCAGACAAGCCGTGGCCTCTCCGTTGCCTCAAAAAATTGGCTGAGTTTAAATACTGGAATCATCTCTTTGTTGCTTTCTACTAAGCCTAGACCATAAGGCTTCATTTACCTGTGTCCATATTCACAAATGCACATGTGTCTTTGCGGCTTTATCTACACAGGGCTGTTTCTCCTTTTTCCATCTATCTTCCACTGCAGAGGAATGAGACTGTTAGTATTTTAAGGGCTGGTTCATCTTGGATCTCTTGTCTTTGACCAGAAATTTTGCTTTTGGTATTGGACACTAGGTTGTTTAAAAACTCCTGATGGGATCCTTATCTAACTATTGTGTGTTATTATTACTTGATTTATTGAAGAGGAGTTGGGGTTTTTTTGACCGGTAAGGAGATCACAACCCTTGGCACGGTGTGGTCTGCACCATGCACAGCCAGTGAGCGTACCGGCCATCCCTATATAGGATCCGAACCCGCAGCCTCAGCGCTACCAGCGCCGCACTCTTCCAAGTGAGACAGGGGGCCAGCCCAGGAGTTGGTTTTTCATTTCATATAAGTTCCAGTGGTCCTTAATTTTTTTCTAACATAAATGCTGACATTTTTTTAAAAAGAATTCTTCCATAACAATTGTCAATTATGATTTGGTTCCAAGCTTGGCAAAGATGAGTGTTTACCATCAGTTGCTGCAAAAGTGAGGACTAGAGGGGGGAAAATTGTTATCAAGGGAAATGTTGACCGTTGTTGGTTGAATATTAAAATTGTACTAGCTATCAGTTTATTGCACTTCAGTAGCTTCTGCCAGTTCAAGTAAAAATTCTCAAGTAGCTCAGGAAACATTTTAGAGATGTAGGACATTGACCTGCAGAGTTCAAGCCCACCAGACTGCTTCAATAGATGTTACTTTTGGCGGTTGCTTTCTCTCCTAAGTATAAATTTTAAAA
Source organism: Galeopterus variegatus (assembly GCF_000696425.1). Lineage (NCBI taxonomy): Eukaryota > Metazoa > Chordata > Mammalia > Dermoptera > Cynocephalidae > Galeopterus > Galeopterus variegatus. The sequence goes on from NW_007726934.1 coordinate 341,914, forward strand.
GCTGATGAGGAGAATAATTGAAGCCATGCATCTCAAATATAAAGCAAACTTTCACGATATCTATTTTAATCTTTTCCTTTTCCCCATTGGTGTACATAGGCTGATGCAGATAGTTTTTATATGGCATGCAATGGCCGCCAGTTCAACTCAATAGAAGATGATGTTTGCCAGCTGGTCTATGTGGAAAGGGCTGAAGTGCTAAAATCTGAAGATGTAAGTGTGAATAATTCTTATATTTGACTGTATCAGATTGGTATAAAATTGAGTGTTAAGATATCTGTGGAAATGTCCAGAATAGGCCAATCTATAGAGACGGAAAGTAGATTAATGCTTGCCAGGGGCTGGGAGAAGAGAGGAATGGCGAGTGACTTCTAACAGGTATGGAGTTACTTTTGGGGGTGATGGAAATATTCTAGAATCAGATAGTGGTGGTGGGTGTATAGCCTTGTGAATATAGTAAAAGCCACTAAATTGTATATTTTAAAATGGATAATTTTTATATTATTTCATGTTTTTAAATTGCAAAAAATATTAAAAACTGAATAATTTGTAATACCAAGGTCAAGGGTTTGGATACCCATACTGGCCAGCTGCCAAAAAAAAAAAAAAAAATTGAGTGTTCACCTATTACAGATTAACAAAGCATTGTGTGGAGCTGAAAAGAAATGTTTTGTTTTAAATGTTAACCCTTACTCCCCTTCCTAATTCTTGATTACTTTGTTTTTTGTTTTGTTTTTTTAATTCTGTTTTGATAGCAATTTGTAATTGCTCTGATCTGCCACCCTCTTTGGGAACCCTTCCTACAACATATGCTCACTTGAGTCATTTTATAAAGTAGCAGATTCAGCTCTGTGATTTATTTATTTATTTATTCATTTATTTTTAAAAGATGACCGGTAAGAGGACCTTAACCCTTGACTTGGTGTTGTCAGCACCATGCTCACCCATTGAGATAACCCGCCATCCCTATATGGGATCCGAACCAGTGGCCTTGGTGTTATCAGCACCACACTCTCTCGAGTGAGCCACAGGCTGGCCCCAGATCTGTGATATTTTTAAGATTTCCTTTCTTTTAAAGTAGACCTAAAGGTCTTTTTACCTTGATGGAAATAAGTTCTGATTAGGTTGTTCTATCATTAGATTCAGGAAAGTAAAATGTGATAAGTGATAAAATTGAGCTTCCATTCGGCCAGGTGCTGCATGAGGCCTCAGTTTTAGAGATTCTTTTCTCTAAATGAACATGGCTTCTTGAGAGAGTTCCTGTAAATATGTGCTCTTCAAAGCCTGCACATGAATGTGCTTTTTCTCCGTTTGTGCTTTTGTGTATGCTTCCTCACTTCTGCCTAAGTAATTCCTTCTCATCTTCAGGCTGGCAGGGCTCAAGTCAGACATTGCTGTCTTGGGGTACCTTTCCTGACCACCTAGACTGTTGTGCCCCCTATTTTACACCCAGTCATAGCTTCCTGTACTTTTTTCCCTAATTTGATTTTTGTCTCTCCCTCCACTAGGTTCAAAGCTATGTGAGGGCAGGAAGAAACTGCCCTATGAGAAACTGTTTTCTTGGACTTACTGTTTTTGTTCAACATTGTTCCACACCTGGAATGGTATCTGGTGCACATAGCAGGGATCCAATAAGTATTTGTTAAGTGAATGAATAAATGAAAATTAGTGTTGTTGATATTATTATTATTAATAAGTAGAAAGTGTTGAGTTATAATTTACTCTGTGGAAAAATGATTCAGATCCATTGCTAATCTGCTTATTTTATCCCTTTGTGTCCTATTATTGTCCTAGACATTCAGAGCTAAAGCTAGGAGTCTGGTAACGTTTTAGACTTACATATTAAGGTTTTGGCAGCAGTCTCCCTCCCTTCCTAGGATGTCAGCTCCATGGGGGCAGGGATCTTTGCTTTGTTCACCACTGTATTCCCAGTGCCTAGCATAGCACTGGGAATATAGGAGGTGCTCAATCAGTATTTCTTGAATGAATGAATAAATGAATGAAAGTCTTACCAATTTAAATTATTTGCATAGAACAATAATGTTGAGAATATCCTGCTAGGAATCAGAAAACAACAGGAAAACTACTGATAAGAGAAAAAAAATTGCTGGTGGATGAAGAGTGTGGCTTATGTGGTATGTTTCCCTGTAGGGTGCCAGCCTCCCAGTGATGGACCTGACAGAGCTCCCCAAGTGCACGGTGTGTCTGGAGCGCATGGACGAGTCCGTGAATGGTATTCTCACCACGTTATGTAACCACAGCTTCCACAGCCAATGTCTGCAGCGCTGGGATGACACAACGTGAGTTCACCTCCACCATATCGAAGTCCATTATGACCCTTTTCCAGAATTAAAAATAGCCACCACCAAAAATGGACCATTCCAAGTATCTGACTTTATAAACCTGGCACCATGATAGTAAAGAGGTTACACAGAAGGGCCTTCCATTTTTTTCCTTCACTTTCCTCAGTTCACATGGGAATCAGCATTCTTAGACCAAGTCCTTTTTAGTATGCTGATTCCGAATGCTTGTGAAATTTCTCAAAGCAGGGTGCATTGTTCTTTCCTTCCCAGAGCTGGAGAATGGGGAAGAAAAAAAAAAATGCAAAGCTTAGCTTTGAGGCTCTTATGCTAAAATGAAATCTATGTCTGGAATCTCATCTATCACCTGCACTTGGTGTCTAACATTCACTTTGGCTTTCTTATCAACTGGGCTACAGCACCCTAACATTTTAGCTTTATCAGGCTGCTGGTGGCTTGGTGGCCAGTGGTAATAGTGTCATTAAGAAAGAGGCATACACCTAGTATCTTCTGATTCCCAGCGCAACAGAGGCCTTAGTTATAGGTGGCATTGCTGCAGACAAAGAACAGAGGTGTAGCCTGTGTCTCCCCGTCCCCCCACCCCCAAATCAAGAGTAGTTGCTCCCTTTGCAAACTGTACTATAGCACTTAGCTAGAAAGGTATATCAGATGCTGTCCTCGTGGGTTTCCTGATACAGAGGAGAAGAAAGAGAATCTGACAATCATGCAGATAAGTGTGAAATCACAGCCATAACAGATGTTGTAGAGGAGCAGAATGTGGCTTCACAGCTGAAGAACTGGGGCCATGATGCAGCCAGGGACACCTGAGAAATGATGTCTTCAGGAGGATATGAGTTAGCTGAGAGAAGTTGGTGTGGGGTAGGGGTGTGCTTTTGAAGAGGAAGATCACATTCCAAAGCCCAGAAGTTAGGAGAGGAGAAAGTCCACAGGAATCTCTTTCTCCACCCACAAGTGGCCTGGTGGCTAGAAGAATGCCAGCTTTCACAAAGCAGGGACCTTGCCTGTCTTGCTCACTGCTGTGCCCCTCTCATGTACTGGGAGACCTGGTGCACAGTAGGAGCTCATTAAATATTGGTGAGCAAATAAACTCTGGGTTTCTGTAGCTTATTTAGCTTCCCTACCTTATTTAGCTGGACAAGAATCTTGCCGCAATTCCCTAAAGTCCTCAGGAAGTTCTGGGATATCATTCGGGAGTTCTTCAAAGAATTGTTCAGGTTTAAAGTTGCCTTGAACAAAGCCATACTGAGATGTGTGCATTCTGTAAAATGTTTATCTGTATCTTGTGTCCACCTGCTACACCATTTAAGTTCTGGGCACTTCTCTGTTCCCTGACACTCCAATTTTACTTTCTGCATCGGTTAATTGTCATAGATCCATAGCATTTTAAAGTTGAAAGTTTCCTTAGGCCGTCTTGTCCATCCTTCTCATTTTACAGAGGAGGAAACTAAGGCCCAGAGGTAAGAATTAGTATGCTCAAAATGTCACAGCCAGAGAATGCCAGAACTGGGACTAGAATTCAACCCGTTTTATGGGATGTGAGCCATGGCATCTGCCCTTAAAAGCATGCAGTTGATTTAGTGAGTGGGGGTTTTTTGGGTTTTTTTTAAGAATTGCTTGTTCCCATGTTTAACTTTATTTATTTAATTTTTTTTTTGCAATCAATATTTATTTGTTATTTAATTATTTTTCTCTTTTTCTTCCCCCACCCACCCTTTCTCTGTTTATTTATTTATTTATTTTTAGCCCCTACAATTAAGTGAGAACATGTGGTATTTCTGTTTCTGTGCCTGACTTGTTTCACTTAATATAATTTTCTCTAAGTCCATCCATGTTGTTGCAAATGGTAGTATCTCGTTCTTTTTTATAGCAGAGTAGTATCCCATTGTGTAGGTGAACCACAGTTTCCTCTTGTTTCACTTAATATAATTTTCTCTAAGTCCATCCATGTTGTTGCAAATGGTAGTATCTCGTTCTTTTTTATAGCAGAGTAGTATCCCATTGTGTAGGTGAACCACAGTTTCCTCATCTACTTATCAGATGATGGACATTTGGGCTGGTTCCAGCTCTTGGCTATTGTAAATAGAGCTGCTAGTGAGTGGGTTTTGAACCTCAATGTTTGCATGGTACAGTGCTAGGTGCTTGCGGGGAGGAACCAAACCCACATCTTCATGGGAAAGCTCCATCTAAAGGAGTTTACACATGTACATAAATGTATGTGATTCTAGGTAGAGATTAGAGGAGGGAGAGATGGCATCCCTGACTAGGGGTGCTCAGGAAAGGCTGCCCTAGGAGGCAGCATTGGTACCAGGTCTTTTAGACACTTGGAGATGTCAGAGAAGCCCTTTCTGGGACTGTCTCCCCAAGATTTCATCAAGAAAATAATATAAAAACTTAAAATTTATTTTTGGAGGGGAAGGCAGTAAGAATTCTTAAAACTGTCACTAGACAGATGATATGATATATTACAGAGTACTAATTGTATAATACAAGTACTTTTTTTTTTTGGTAGCTGGCTGGTATGGGGATCCAAACCTATGACCTTGGGGTTACAAGGCTGTACTCTAATCAATTGAGCTAACTGGCCAGCCTCCAAGTAACTTTATGTTTATAATTTTTTCCCTTTTCTATTTGCTGGATCAGATTTACATTTCAGAAAAATCATTCTGGCACAATGTACAGAGTTGGATTTCAGAATTAGTTTGTTGTTTTCTTATTCAGCCACTGCCACAGCCACTGCACAGACAGAAGGGATGACACAAAGCTAGTTTCTACCCCTGGCCAGACTGCTTGCCACTTACTAGCTGCCATTTCTGTTATTTCTTCAAGTTTGTCTTCTCTCTTCTCTTTTGATGCTAAACAAAGAGACGGACTGAATTCTTTAGCTTTCTCTTAGGAAACACAGATAGAGCCTCCTTATCTGTGACAAGAACTGAGTGTTCTTCCTGCTTATTTCCTTTTCTTGGTTTTATTTACTCAGTTGGGTAACAAAATGGTACAAGTTGTATGTTGAGCATTCTTTCTTCTTGGTGCCAATTCAGTCAGCATCAACTGACTTTGATGTTTTTCCATCCAACAAAAATATTCATGACTAGTACTTACCATTACTTTGTTTTGAGTATAATAGAAAAGGATTAATGGATTTTTTTCAATGTCATTTTATTTGCTTTTTGTAAATCTAAACTTGAAGACCCAATAAAGAATATTCAATTTGGTAAATTTACTACAGATTTTTATTTATTTATTTATTTATTTTTTTGGCAGTTGACCAGTAGGGGGACCCGAACCCTTGACCTTGGTGTTATCAGCACCACAATCTCCCAAGTGAGCTAACTGGCCAGCTACCACAGATTTTAGATCCATCTCTTAGGAGCAACCTGGAGAGGACAGGGTATTCTGAATGATTAAAGTCTTTGGGAAATGGGGATAAGGTAGATTGTTTGGAGTAAAAATACATTATGGATAACCAGACATGAACAAAATTAATAACCTGCCTCAAGTCCTAATTCTAACCTATAAATATTTAGCTCTTTGATCATCTAAGCTTTAGACAGAAGAGTGGAAAAGGATATGAGACAGATCAAAATTTCTCCGTTTTCCTCTGCTTTATCAAGATTTTTAATATTTTAATTTTGTTTGAGAGCAGCCCAAAAATGTTTGTCTTTTAAGTGACATACTTAGTTATGGTAAACTTGAAAACAGCATATGAGAGAGGGAGGATATAAAATCCAGTTTTTGACTTTTGGCTTCTGTAACAGCCATCTTTGATATTTAATCTGTACCATTATCTTTTGGTGTCCTGCATAGGTGTCCCGTTTGCCGGTACTGTCAAACACCAGAGCCAGTAGAAGAAAATAAATGTTTTGAGTGTGGTGTTCAGGAAGTAAGTAATGGATGATAGAAAAGAATAATGAACACAGCTCTAATTGTCTGGGGTTTTCTTCTGCTTCATGTGGCTTAAATTCTTTTAAATTCTTTTTAAGACTGATTTTTTTTTCTTTTTGTCTAGAGTTAGGATATATGAATATACAAATTATGTTACTCCTAAGCGAAATACTTTATGCTCTTATTCTTTGTTCCTTTAAAGCCTTAGATTTTTATTAATAAATTGTGAATCTTTTTCTTGCTATTTACGTAGATCTCCTTGGAAATCAGAGCAAGAAAATGACTGACCCATGAAAGCATCGTTGATTGCTGGGTTTTAAACATATATTTATTCAAAACTCCTGTAGAAACAACTCTGTGTCTCATTCTGTGTCAGGCCCCTTCCCACCCCAGATGGGCCAGGTCATGTGTTTTTATTTAACTAATAAAGCTCTTACCTCCTTCTTGGCAGAACCTTTGGATTTGTCTGATATGTGGCCACATAGGATGTGGACGATATGTAAGTCGACATGCTTATAAGCACTTTGAGGAAACGCAGCACACATATGCCATGCAGCTCACCAACCATCGAGTCTGGGACTATGCTGGAGGTGAACACCACTCTCAGATTTTCTAATTTGGATTCATTCTGTATGGAAACTTTTCCTTCAGAACCTCTTCACTGTCCCTCACAGCTTAAAATGTCATCTTCCTGGGGCCGGCCCGGTGGCGCACTGCTACAGTGCGCCGCTTGGGAAGCGCGGCGGCACTCCCGCCGAGGGTTCGGATCCCACATACAGACCGGCCGCTCACTGGCTGAGCGAGGTGCGGGAGCAACACCGAGGTTTGCGATCCCGTTGCCAGTCCTGGTCTGGTCCGGGCGCGACACTGAGGGTTGCGATCTGTTGCCGGTCAAGACAAAAGACAAAAAAAGGAAAAAAAAAAAAAAAATGTCATCTTCCTGACAGCTGTTGCAAACTCTCACTGTGTCCCTCAGGGCACTATCTCCTAGGAATGGCCTGAATCGCACATTATAAAGAGAATAATATTTCCACTGTTGCCTTCTCACTGTCTAAAATTCAAATGATTCAACCCATTTTTAAAGAAATATTGCAAGGCATTTAATTTAGATTTACAAAAACAAAAATTTTGTCAGAGTTAAAAGCCTATGGAGACCCTTTTAATTCTGAAGAAACACACTTTGGTTGACACGTTTTTTTTCCCTTAGATAATTATGTCCATCGACTCGTTGCAAGTAAAACAGATGGAAAAATAGTACAGTATGAATGTGAGGGTGATACTTGCCAGGAAGAAAAAATAGATGCCTTACAGTTAGAGGTAAGATATTTTATTCATTATCACTCAATACCTATTTCTACTGGGTTGTGTTTTTTTTTTGTTTTTTTTTTTTTTACTATTCTAACTGAAAGGTTGTTTGGGGTTTTAATTTTGTCATTTATCCTTCATGTAACCTTTTTTTTTTAAGTTCTATCATTGCTGTGAAGGATTATTAAAATACTTTTATTCTGTCTGTTCTTCTTTGAAAGTCTAAGTTTCACTCTGCCCTGTTGTTTTCAGTGTGGTGTTCCTGTTTGTCTCAAGTTCAGTGTTAAGGTTGTCTTCCATAGCTACAGTAAAACTAGAAGTTAAGAATGTTGGCATCATGGTAGCAGTTGGAAACTGAGCAGACTTGGTCTGAATGAGGAAAACTTAATAGCATCTTTCCATGTCCCGGAAGCTTTTTTTTTTCTTTTTTTCCTTTTTGTCTTTTTTCGTGACCGGTAACGGGATCGCAACCCTCGGTGTCGCGCCTGCACCGTGGTCAACCAGTGAGCGGACCGGTCTCTATATGGGATCCGAACCCTCGGCGGGAGCGCCACCACGCTCCCAAGCGCCGCACTCTACCGGGGATCGCAACCCTCGGTGTCGCGCCCGCACCGTGGTCAACCAGTGAGCGGACCGGTCTCTATATGGGATCCGAACCCTCGGCAGGAGCGCCACCACGCTCCCAAGCGCCGCACTCTACCGAGTGTGCCACTGGGCCGGCCCTCCCGGAAGCTTTTTATTGGCTGGCAGTTTATGAATTAGAGGCTCATATATTCAAATGTGTCCTCAAAGTATATTTTATGAATAAAGCCATTGCCGGGTCTTAATATACTTGAAGAAACAACAAAATTAGCGCAATCTGATTTTTCTCCATAGCAATAAAATCTACTGTTAAGTTGATGTAGTATAAATTAGTTAAGGGTTTGGATCCCTGTATTGGCCAGCTGTCCCCCCCGCCCCCCCCAAAAAAATTGATGTACTGTAAATCTTATTTTAATGAAGGGGGAGTTTAACATGAGTTCTGTTTTATATAAATTTCGAAAAGATTGTTTTAAAAACAAATATCTTATCCTTGGGAGGAAATGGACATTTGAAAAGTTGCTCGTCTCCAGACTCTCAAAGGTCTGATAGATTCAGTAAAGTGGCGTAAAATAAGGCCGATGTTTTTACCATTAATAAATGATTGTATTGGTTTGAAAAAGATTAAACCCTTTACATTAAGTGTTTAAAATAAGTAACTCTTCCACGTTAACTAAGTATGTACATGCATTTTATTTATTCAAGAAATATTTATTGAGGGCTACTATCTGTCAGCCACCATTCCTGGTGCTGCAAATGCAGTATTGAACAACTTCTTCCCCTTATGGAGCATACATTCTAGTGACACATTCTCCTAATTATCCTTTCTCTCTAGCCTACAAACATATTTAGATCTCTTCTAGTCTTCTAGAATGGTCTTTCCAAAATGGAAATGTAATCCTGCCAGTTCTTGGACTTAGATTCGCCTTTGCCCACATTTCTCAGTATAATACCCCAAAGCCTTCCTTAGGCCTCGTCTCTCTGTACCCTACAGCCCAGCCTCATTGGTGTTACTCGTTCATCTCTGAAGAGATCCTAAACGTCCACAACTCTGTCTTGGTCCAGTAGTTCTCTGGAATCAGATCTTGGTCTTAATCTGTCTTCTCCTATCTGTCAAGAGCCCTTTCAAATCTCTCTTCTCAGAAGTCCTACCAGATCCTGCTGTCAATACGCCATCTGTCCCTTCTCTGTAGTTACACAGGACCGTTCATTCATTCATGCAGTGATGCAGCAAACATTTCTTGACATCCAGCATGTCTCGGGCACTGGATATAAAGAGATAAAGATATAATCTTCCCTCTCCACGAGTTCACAGTCTAGTTAGGGAGACAGGCAGGTAAACCAGTGATTAAGTGCTAATATCATAAGTGCTATTAATAATAGGCACAGCACCAAAGGAGATGAGAAGGGGGCATTTAGGGCTGGCCCGGTGGCGCACTGCTACAGTGCGCCTCTTGGGAAGCGCGGCGGCGCTCCCGCCGAGGGTTCGGATCCCACATACAGACCTGTTCCCGCTCACTGGCTGAGCGAGGCGCGGGAGCAACACCGAGGGTTGCGATCCCGTTGCTGGTCCCGGTCCGGTACGGGGGCGACACTGAGGGTTGCGATCCGTTGCCGGACACGGAAAAAGACAAAAAAAAAAAAAAGGAGAAGGGGACATTTAACTCAAGGGCTGGGAGGGACAGGACAGCTTCCTGGAGGTTGGTAGATGGATGGGTTGGTTTGAGTTATACATAGATTTTAAACCACTGTGGCGCTTTTTTTTTTTTTTTTTTTTTTTTTTGGCAGCTGGCTGGTATGGGGATCTGAACCCTTGACATTGGTGTTACAACACTGTGCTCTAACCAACTGAGCTAACCAGCCAGCCCCTGTGGTTCTTCTTAAAGTCAGCTTGACCAGAGTAAGTTTTTTTAAATGTACATTTTTCCTGGGCTGGTCAGTTAGCTCACTTCGTTAGAGGGTAATACTGATAATGCCAAGGTCAAGGGTTCAGATCCTCATACCAACCAGCTCCCCCTCCCCCAAAAGATAAATTGAAAATGTACATTTTTCCACTTCTCCCAACTAGATTGTAAGCCCCAGGAAGACAGAAGTGTAATTGTCATTTCTGTGTCCCCTGGCCCCGTGCTTGTTGAGTACAGTGGAACCAAGGTGAAATATACATTCTTTTTTTTTTGGCGGCTGGCTGGTGCAGGGACCCAAACCCTTGACCTTGGTGTTATCAGCATCACATTCTAAACAAGTGAGCTAACCAACCAGCCCTAAAGGTCAGGTTTTACACAAGAACTTAATGACACCTTCACACAGTTTGATTCTTACACATTTTGATGTTATTATCTCTTCTTTCTGTATCTATACGTAAAATCTTAAGGGGTAAAATGTTATGTGTCAACATTGGGGGTCTTGAAAACCTATGCCCTGCTCAGAGGAGCAGTATGAAAAGAATCTCTTATGAGATTTAGGATATCTATTCTTTTGCTCATCTTAGAACACAGACCTACTTTGAAATTATGTTAAATGAAATATCAGTGAAAAATACAGTTTACTATAAGTAATTAGAATTTTAAAAGGTCAGGTTTTAATTGGATTTCAGAGATGGACAACAGTGACTTACATTTTTGTTTTTATTCTCTATGTTTCTAGTATTCATATTTACTGACAAGCCAGTTGGAATCTCAGCGAATCTACTGGGAAAACAAGATAGTTCGGATAGAGAAGGACACAGCAGAGGAAGTAAGTCTCTGGTTTGGTGACTGCTGAAATGCCACGTGGCAGGGCAGTCTGAGGGTGGAGTGGGGGAAGACACAGTACAGGGAAAAAGGAATCTTAGAATCTTCCTTTGTTAGTCTGAAAACAGGTAGAAAACTGTTTTGCCTCTAAAAAGAAACCTTGGATTTAAAGGCTTGAATGTTTTGGTATTGGGGGATCTTAGGGGTGTGTGTGTGTGTGTGTGTGTGTGTGTGTGTGTGTGTGTGTGTGTGTGTGTGTGTTAACATCAATCAGGTTTTCTAGGGCCTTGTACACGTCCATTAAAAAAACAGAAGTGTATACATGAGGGTTTGTAATTTGAGTCAGCCAGTCAGTTTGTCAACAGCTGCTTTTGGGAGCTGAGTGTGGACTTCTGAAGCAACAAGATGGTGCTGAGCCCTTCTAAATTGAAGGAAATAAAATTGGGCAGAGATGTTGGAGCTTCAGGGTGTTGGAACTTCAGTGGTCATCCTCGTGCTTTACTGTCTAGGGCAGTAGTTTTCAAATTTTAACAAAATAATCCTTTAAAGAAGATGCCATTCACTGCTGCCGTATTTAAAAGAGTAAAGTGCTGTGATTTTGGTGGAAATCCGGATAGAGGGCCTAGAGCTCTACCTGCTTAGTTTTCCCCTTGTCTCCAACATGTACAAGGAACCCTGAAGGTTCCAAAGAAGGTAGCTTGAAAACCAGTGAGCACCTGAGGGTTTCTGTATAATTAGGGTTCTAGGAACTGTTCTTTGGATCTAGGGACAGTGTGTATAATTTGGTGATTCCCTTAGTGTTAAATAAAGACTTTTAAAGTTTCTAAATGATTGCTTTAGTAACTTTGGTGAGGTGGGGCCTACAGAGCCAGGCCTGGAGCCCACCTCTTTGGTGGCTAGCATTATCCTGGAGCTTAGCATGCAGGCCCCAGGCTCTCACTTTATGCCAGGCCCATGGGCCCCAGCTTCGGGGTATGCCTATAAATGGAGGAAATTAGTTTTTGTTTTTAACTAATGCTTAACTCCTTAACCCCAGCTTTAAAATGATCTTTAATTAAAAGGTATTGATGAAATTCTCACAAGAACTTTCCAAGTAATGGAAGTGCCTTTCCAGAGGCACTGGAGGTCACTTGACTTAGTAGTTCTGAAAAGGGCTTGATTGGAGTACATGTGGGGAAGGATGTGCCTCCCAAAGCACTCAGTGGAGGCAGAGTATGGGTTACTGCCACTTGGTGTCAAGTTATGGACTGTTGGGGAGGTGCATTGGCAGCTCTGCTACAGCCTCACTAATGGGTTTTTCGACAGGATCTATCAGTGTGACCAACTGAACTGCTTCGTGCAGACCCTTGAGAGCTAAGCTCAGGATTCTCTCTGCCCTTTAAGATTCTTTTGGATTAACTGCATTACCTGAGATGTGCCAATGAAAAGCAAGTCAAGTGGCAGGGATATGAAAAACTGTGAAACTCAAGTTTACTTTTAAGATGGAGGCAAGGGCAGCTGTAAATAAAAAGCTGCAAGTGCTTGAAAGGATGCTTTGGTTTTCTAATAACAAATGTCATTTATCCATAAGTTAATGGATGATGCAAGCCTTTCGTCCTTCCATTGTTCTCCTTTAACCAATCCTCTGTCCATTGGCACCCCCAGCAATAGAACACATGCAGGGAGAAACTGTCACCTGACTGAGATTGTTTGTGGGCCTAATAAAAATTTAATGTGGAGGAAGGGAGGGTATCAAGGTTGAAGAAATTCATTGTGGACTTCAAATATAAATACCATTTTTCCCCCAGTGCCTTAGGTACTACAAGTATTATAGCATGTGAGCTGAGTCTGTTCTAGAAAATGAAGCTCATATGCATTTGAAGGTTTTTAGTTTTCATGGGGCCATGTATGAAGAACCCCTAGTGGGCAGTCAGTATAGGCGAATTCCCCTTAAAGATACCTCTTTTCTCTTTGGACCTCTAGCTCTATTTAAACCAGTATTTTTCCAGCTGTGCATTGTGGAGTTAGTTTGGTGGACCACAGCTGGCATTGTTTTTTTTTTTTTTTTTTTTTT
>NW_007726934.1:354963-356602 GCF_000696425.1 Galeopterus variegatus
TTTTTTTTTTTTTTTTTTTTGACTGGTAAGGGGATCGCAACCCTCGGCATGGTGTGGTCCGCACCGCACTCAGCCAGTGAGCGCACTGGCCATCCCTATATAGGATCCGAACCCGCGGCCTCGGCGCTCCCAGCACCGCACTGTCCCGAGTGAGCCACAGGGCTGGCCTGGCATTGTTAATAGATTGAGTAGGGTAGATTTAAATATTATTGTATCACATTTAATACTATCTCGTGAAACTCGTTTTAGTTGTGTGTGTGTGTACTGAGTGTTTCTTACTGTGGGCTAAAGGTCAGAAATTTTTTTTTTTTTTTAAAGACGACTGGTAAGGGGATCTTAACCCTTGACTTGGTGTTGTCAGCACCACGCTCAGCCAGTGAGCAAACCGGCCATCCCTATATAGGATCGACACCACGCTCAGCCAGTGAGCGCTGTGAGCACACTGGTCATCCCTATATAGGATCCAAACCCGCGGCGGGAGCGCTGCTGCACTCCCAGCACCGCACTCTCCCGAGTGCACCACAGGCTCGGCCCAGAAATGTTTTAAAAAGCACTAATTTAAATCCTTGTAACATTTATCTATAGCAACATTAAAAACCTTTTTTAGGGTTACTTCATATTTTTCATCTTGATTTAAATGTGTTTACTGACCAAAACATATACAGTTTGGTTCCTTTTGGTAGTAATTTCTGTCCTTCCCAACTTCCTTAAACTGGCATAAGTCAGTTTAGGAGAAAATGTCAAAAGGCTCTACTGATCTCTTATTTTAAAACAGTACTGAAGACAAAATTAATACATTAGAATTTGAGCTATTTTTCTTTTTATGACATAGAAGAACTTTCAGGAATCTCCCTCTCATGTTCTTTCAACTTAATGAAGTTCTCTAAAAGTTAATCTCTACAAAATAATTATTTTTTTAAAAGGCTATGCTATCAGAGACCTGCTAGGCAGGCTGTATGGAAAACGTGTGAAAAGAAAGGTTAAAAGTGATGACCCTGGGCTGGCCCAGTTAGCTCAGTTGGTTAGAGCATGGTGTTATAACACCAAGGTCAGGGGTTTGGATCCCCATACTGGTCAGCCACGAAAAAAAAAATACAATGACCCTTTGTCTGGCTTGAGAGATGTTGCCATGCATTGCAAGCGGGATCTCTGCTGAGTGTTTAGATCTAGCCTGCAGGTCACTTTTCCTTTGCTATAGAGCTTTGGCCTCCAGTGGAGTACAGTGAGAGATTCAGAACTTGGCTTTGGACCACAACTTAAGGCCCTGTCCTGGATCCACCACATTCTAGCTGGGCATATTGCCTCACTTTTCTCTAAGCCTCAGTTTCTATCAAGAGTTTTTATACTTTTGATAGAAACTTTTTATGAGGAATGAATGAGATATTACTTATAAAACACTTAACCGATGCCTAGGCCATAAGATTTAAATTATTACTTTCAGTTCCTATTATGATTGCCTTATGATCCACCCAGCCTTCCCAATGTCCTTAGACCAGCAGAGCTGAGGCAATTCCCAAGTTTGTAGCTCTTAACACTGGAGTCAATCCAATGTCTACCTAGTTAGACTCCAACATACTCTTGACTAGGATTGCTGCCATCTGAATATAATACACCAGAATTTTTTTTTTTTTTTTTTTTG
>NW_007726934.1:356612-377995 GCF_000696425.1 Galeopterus variegatus
TGGGGGTTTTTTTTTTTTTTTTTTTTTTTTTTTTTTTGGCAGCTGGCTGGTATGGGGATCTGAACCCTTGACATTGGTGTTACAACACTGTGCTCTAACCAACTGAGCTAACCAGCCAGCCCCTGTGGTTCTTCTTAAAGTCAGCTTGACCAGAGTAAGTTTTTTTAAATGTACATTTTTCCTGGGCTGGTCAGTTAGCTCACTTCGTTAGAGGGTAATACTGATAATGCCAAGGTCAAGGGTTCAGATCCTCATACCAACCAGCTCCCCCTCCCCCAAAAGATAAATTGAAAATGTACATTTTTCCACTTCTCCCAACTAGATTGTAAGCCCCAGGAAGACAGAAGTGTAATTGTCATTTCTGTGTCCCCTGGCCCCGTGCTTGTTGAGTACAGTGGAACCAAGGTGAAATATACATTCTTTTTTTTTTGGCGGCTGGCTGGTGCAGGGACCCAAACCCTTGACCTTGGTGTTATCAGCATCACATTCTAAACAAGTGAGCTAACCAACCAGCCCTAAAGGTCAGGTTTTACACAAGAACTTAATGACACCTTCACACAGTTTGATTCTTACACATTTTGATGTTATTATCTCTTCTTTCTGTATCTATACGTAAAATCTTAAGGGGTAAAATGTTATGTGTCAACATTGGGGGTCTTGAAAACCTATGCCCTGCTCAGAGGAGCAGTATGAAAAGAATCTCTTATGAGATTTAGGATATCTATTCTTTTGCTCATCTTAGAACACAGACCTACTTTGAAATTATGTTAAATGAAATATCAGTGAAAAATACAGTTTACTATAAGTAATTAGAATTTTAAAAGGTCAGGTTTTAATTGGATTTCAGAGATGGACAACAGTGACTTACATTTTTGTTTTTATTCTCTATGTTTCTAGTATTCATATTTACTGACAAGCCAGTTGGAATCTCAGCGAATCTACTGGGAAAACAAGATAGTTCGGATAGAGAAGGACACAGCAGAGGAAGTAAGTCTCTGGTTTGGTGACTGCTGAAATGCCACGTGGCAGGGCAGTCTGAGGGTGGAGTGGGGGAAGACACAGTACAGGGAAAAAGGAATCTTAGAATCTTCCTTTGTTAGTCTGAAAACAGGTAGAAAACTGTTTTGCCTCTAAAAAGAAACCTTGGATTTAAAGGCTTGAATGTTTTGGTATTGGGGGATCTTAGGGGTGTGTGTGTGTGTGTGTGTGTGTGTGTGTGTGTGTGTGTGTGTGTGTGTGTGTGTGTGTGTGTGTGTGTGTGTGTGTGTGTGTGTGTGTGTGTGTGTGTGTGTGTGTGTGTGTGTGTGTGTGTGTGTGTGTGTGTGTGTGTGTGTGTGTGTGTGTGTGTGTGTGTGTGTGTGTGTGTGTGTGTGTGTGTGTGTGTGTGTGTGTGTGTGTGTGTGTGTGTGTGTGTGTGTGTGTGTGTGTGTGTGTGTGTGTGTGTGTGTGTGTGTGTGTTAACATCAATCAGGTTTTCTAGGGCCTTGTACACGTCCATTAAAAAAACAGAAGTGTATACATGAGGGTTTGTAATTTGAGTCAGCCAGTCAGTTTGTCAACAGCTGCTTTTGGGAGCTGAGTGTGGACTTCTGAAGCAACAAGATGGTGCTGAGCCCTTCTAAATTGAAGGAAATAAAATTGGGCAGAGATGTTGGAGCTTCAGGGTGTTGGAACTTCAGTGGTCATCCTCGTGCTTTACTGTCTAGGGCAGTAGTTTTCAAATTTTAACAAAATAATCCTTTAAAGAAGATGCCATTCACTGCTGCCGTATTTAAAAGAGTAAAGTGCTGTGATTTTGGTGGAAATCCGGATAGAGGGCCTAGAGCTCTACCTGCTTAGTTTTCCCCTTGTCTCCAACATGTACAAGGAACCCTGAAGGTTCCAAAGAAGGTAGCTTGAAAACCAGTGAGCACCTGAGGGTTTCTGTATAATTAGGGTTCTAGGAACTGTTCTTTGGATCTAGGGACAGTGTGTATAATTTGGTGATTCCCTTAGTGTTAAATAAAGACTTTTAAAGTTTCTAAATGATTGCTTTAGTAACTTTGGTGAGGTGGGGCCTACAGAGCCAGGCCTGGAGCCCACCTCTTTGGTGGCTAGCATTATCCTGGAGCTTAGCATGCAGGCCCCAGGCTCTCACTTTATGCCAGGCCCATGGGCCCCAGCTTCGGGGTATGCCTATAAATGGAGGAAATTAGTTTTTGTTTTTAACTAATGCTTAACTCCTTAACCCCAGCTTTAAAATGATCTTTAATTAAAAGGTATTGATGAAATTCTCACAAGAACTTTCCAAGTAATGGAAGTGCCTTTCCAGAGGCACTGGAGGTCACTTGACTTAGTAGTTCTGAAAAGGGCTTGATTGGAGTACATGTGGGGAAGGATGTGCCTCCCAAAGCACTCAGTGGAGGCAGAGTATGGGTTACTGCCACTTGGTGTCAAGTTATGGACTGTTGGGGAGGTGCATTGGCAGCTCTGCTACAGCCTCACTAATGGGTTTTTCGACAGGATCTATCAGTGTGACCAACTGAACTGCTTCGTGCAGACCCTTGAGAGCTAAGCTCAGGATTCTCTCTGCCCTTTAAGATTCTTTTGGATTAACTGCATTACCTGAGATGTGCCAATGAAAAGCAAGTCAAGTGGCAGGGATATGAAAAACTGTGAAACTCAAGTTTACTTTTAAGATGGAGGCAAGGGCAGCTGTAAATAAAAAGCTGCAAGTGCTTGAAAGGATGCTTTGGTTTTCTAATAACAAATGTCATTTATCCATAAGTTAATGGATGATGCAAGCCTTTCGTCCTTCCATTGTTCTCCTTTAACCAATCCTCTGTCCATTGGCACCCCCAGCAATAGAACACATGCAGGGAGAAACTGTCACCTGACTGAGATTGTTTGTGGGCCTAATAAAAATTTAATGTGGAGGAAGGGAGGGTATCAAGGTTGAAGAAATTCATTGTGGACTTCAAATATAAATACCATTTTTCCCCCAGTGCCTTAGGTACTACAAGTATTATAGCATGTGAGCTGAGTCTGTTCTAGAAAATGAAGCTCATATGCATTTGAAGGTTTTTAGTTTTCATGGGGCCATGTATGAAGAACCCCTAGTGGGCAGTCAGTATAGGCGAATTCCCCTTAAAGATACCTCTTTTCTCTTTGGACCTCTAGCTCTATTTAAACCAGTATTTTTCCAGCTGTGCATTGTGGAGTTAGTTTGGTGGACCACAGCTGGCATTGTTTTTTTTTTTTTTTTTTTTTTTTTTTTTGACTGGTAAGGGGATCGCAACCCTCGGCATGGTGTGGTCCGCACCGCACTCAGCCAGTGAGCGCACTGGCCATCCCTATATAGGATCCGAACCCGCGGCCTCGGCGCTCCCAGCACCGCACTGTCCCGAGTGAGCCACAGGGCTGGCCTGGCATTGTTAATAGATTGAGTAGGGTAGATTTAAATATTATTGTATCACATTTAATACTATCTCGTGAAACTCGTTTTAGTTGTGTGTGTGTGTACTGAGTGTTTCTTACTGTGGGCTAAAGGTCAGAAATTTTTTTTTTTTTTTAAAGACGACCGGTAAGGGGATCTTAACCCTTGACTTGGTGTTGTCAGCACCACGCTCAGCCAGTGAGCAAACCGGCCATCCCTATATAGGATCCGAACCCACGGCCTTGGTGTTATCAGCACCACACTCTCCCGAGTGAGCCACGGTCCGGCCCTCAGAAATTTTTTTTTTTTTTTTTGTCCTTTTTGAGACCGGCCGCACCGCGCTCAGCCAGTGAGCACTGTGAGCGCACCGGTCATCCCTATATAGGATCCAAACCCGCGGCGGGAGCGCTGCTGCACTCCCAGCACCGCACTCTCCCGAGTGCACCACAGGCTCGGCCCAGAAATGTTTTAAAAAGCACTAATTTAAATCCTTGTAACATTTATCTATAGCAACATTAAAAACCTTTTTTAGGGTTACTTCATATTTTTCATCTTGATTTAAATGTGTTTACTGACCAAAACATATACAGTTTGGTTCCTTTTGGTAGTAATTTCTGTCCTTCCCAACTTCCTTAAACTGGCATAAGTCAGTTTAGGAGAAAATGTCAAAAGGCTCTACTGATCTCTTATTTTAAAACAGTACTGAAGACAAAATTAATACATTAGAATTTGAGCTATTTTTCTTTTTATGACATAGAAGAACTTTCAGGAATCTCCCTCTCATGTTCTTTCAACTTAATGAAGTTCTCTAAAAGTTAATCTCTACAAAATAATTATTTTTTTAAAAGGCTATGCTATCAGAGACCTGCTAGGCAGGCTGTATGGAAAACGTGTGAAAAGAAAGGTTAAAAGTGATGACCCTGGGCTGGCCCAGTTAGCTCAGTTGGTTAGAGCATGGTGTTATAACACCAAGGTCAGGGGTTTGGATCCCCATACTGGTCAGCCACGAAAAAAAAAATACAATGACCCTTTGTCTGGCTTGAGAGATGTTGCCATGCATTGCAAGCGGGATCTCTGCTGAGTGTTTAGATCTAGCCTGCAGGTCACTTTTCCTTTGCTATAGAGCTTTGGCCTCCAGTGGAGTACAGTGAGAGATTCAGAACTTGGCTTTGGACCACAACTTAAGGCCCTGTCCTGGATCCACCACATTCTAGCTGGGCATATTGCCTCACTTTTCTCTAAGCCTCAGTTTCTATCAAGAGTTTTTATACTTTTGATAGAAACTTTTTATGAGGAATGAATGAGATATTACTTATAAAACACTTAACCGATGCCTAGGCCATAAGATTTAAATTATTACTTTCAGTTCCTATTATGATTGCCTTATGATCCACCCAGCCTTCCCAATGTCCTTAGACCAGCAGAGCTGAGGCAATTCCCAAGTTTGTAGCTCTTAACACTGGAGTCAATCCAATGTCTACCTAGTTAGACTCCAACATACTCTTGACTAGGATTGCTGCCATCTGAATATAATACACCAGAATTTTTTTTTTTTTTTTTTTTGTGACCGGCTGCACCGTGCCCAGCCAGTGAGCACTGTGAGCAAACCGGTCATCCCTATATAGGATCCGAACCCGCGGCGGGAGCGCTGCTGCACTCCCAGTGCTGCACTCTCCCGAGTGCACCACAGGCTGGGCCCGTACACCAGAATTTTAAAATTCTCCTAAGTTTTGAAGACTATGTAATATGAATTAGTTATAGATATATATCCTTTATAAATAAACTAAAAAAAAATAGACTGTTTATATTTCATATGGTTTCATGGTACATGAGAAAATTAATAGTGAGTTTGGGAGGAAAAAAAAACCCAAATAAGTAGAATCGGCTAGTTTCTTAGATTACCAATGGATAATAACTTCCGCGATGTAATCTCAGGAGGGAAAAAACAATGGTCAGTTAAGAATGGGAGGCTCTGGTCTGGCCTCTAACAAACCATCTCCTGCTCTGGTGCCTGAAGCTCGCTCTTTATTTTCTAGCAGTTTCACTTAACATTCAGCAGCTCCTGATTCCTTGTTCATCCTGGTATAGAGAAATAATAATAATAAAAAAAGGATTCGTGAAAGTGTTTATTCCTGTTACAGAAATTCTTTCAATGATTATCTCACCTTTTCTAAGTTTGGTTTGTCAATGTTGTAAACAGATAATTGGAGGGAAAATTATGACAGCCACAAAGACCACACAATTTTGCCCTTGTGAAATGAGTCTGATCTCTTATTTGCTCTTTCAGATAAACAACATGAAGACCAAATTTAAAGAAACAATTGAGAAATGTGATAATCTGGAGCACAGACTAAATGATCTCCTAAAAGAAAAGCAGTCTGTGGAAAGAAAGTAGGTATTATCGGTCTCTTCTTTAAATTAACTATTTTATTGCAAAAGGCTGTATAAACAGATAATTTCCTTCATTGCTATGTAAACACACTCATTTTCAAGTGTGTGCATCACCAGGTTTTCAGGGGTCTGTCTATATATATGGAGCAAACTTACTGTGACTTCTTGGTTATTTAAAAATGTGGTATTTCATGCCAGATGGATGCTATGTGGAATGCAGTACTTTCTCCTGATATCTGTGTGCTTGCAGTGTGTACCAATATCTTCCATGTTTGTGAGTAGAAGGCAATTTCCTCGTGTCCAGAGCTGCAGCTTTTCTGAGCCATCATGGCTGAGAACTGGCAGTTAGGAAAGAGACTGTGTCTAAGCTGGAGATGTCATATGCTGTGGCCTTGGGCAGGAACTAAAGGCCAAAGATGTTGAATATGGAGCAAAAAACTCAGGAACAGCATAGCAAGAACATACTCTACTACTGTTATTTGGGAGGATAGTTGCTACTGATTGGAATTACCTCTCTGGTTTACGAAAACTCATACTCAGAAAACAATTGGATTTTTACCTTCATACAAATGGATAAAAAATAAATTTAAGGGAGATAATTCGTCCCTAGAAAGTTTTGTGTGTTCCTTTTTTCTTTAATAAATCTTTTATTTTGGAACAAATTTAGATTTACAGAAAGATTGCAAAGTGCAAAAGAGTTCCCATATACTCTTTGCCCATCCCACCTCCCTTATTTTTTGGCTGCTGGCCAATATGGAGATCCAAATTCCCCTACTGTTTTTTTTTTTTTTGTCTTTTGTCTTTTTCCGTGTCCGGCAACGGATCGCAACCCTCAGTGTTGCCCCCGTACCGGACCGGGGACCGGCAACGGGATTGCACCCCTCGGTGTTGCTCCCGCGCCTCGCTCAGCCAGTGAGCGGGAACCGGTCTGTATGTGGGATCCGAACCCTCGGGCGGGAGCGCCGCCGTGCTTCCCAAGCGGGGCCCCCTCCCCTGCGCCCCCCCGCCCGCCCCCTTTTTTTTTTTTTTTTTTTTTTTGTCTTTTGTCTTTTTCCGTGTCCGGCAACGGATCGCAACCCTCAGTGTTGCCCCCGTACCGGACCGGGGACCGGCAACGGGATTGCACCCCTCGGTGTTGCTCCCGCGCCTCGCTCAGCCAGTGAGCGGGAACCGGTCTGTATGTGGGATCCGAACCCTCGGGCGGGAGCGCCGCCGTGCTTCCCAAGCGGCGCACTATCCAGTGCGCCACCGGGCCGGCCCTTTTTTATTTTTTTAATAGTTTTTAAAATTATGGTTATATATGTATATCACAAAATTTGCCATTTTAACCATTTTTAAGCGTACAATTCAGTGGCATTAAGTACATTCACAATGATGTGTAACCATCACCACTATCTGTTTCCAAAATTTTTCATCACTCTGAACAGATACTCTGTCACCAAACGTTTTTTTTTAACTGTTGTAAAAACAACACTACAACATTAATAGAAATCAAAACTTAAAATTCTCCTGCATTTTCAGCACCCTGACAAATTGAACTGTGTTAAAGAATTACAAATTAAAACTGGAATCTTCACCCTCTAAATCTTGCTATCTAGAGCTGCCCAGTTAGCTCAGTTAGTTAGAGTGTAGCCTTACAACACCAAGGTCACAGCTTCAGATCCTGGTACTGGCCAGCCACCAAAAAAATCTTACTTCTAGAGGTAACTTATTAACTGTACCAGTGAATATTTATTCCTTCTGATCTTTAGCACTACCTACATAAATATCTCACGCACATAATATTTTTTTCCACAAAAATAGAATAGTAGGTATTTCTCTTTGGTAAAATATTCTGTTTTGGAGATTTTTTCATACTGGCACATCTAGGTATGTCCTGGGCTTTGTAACAGCTGCATGGTATTCCACTGTATGGATGTACCATAATAATTTTAACTTGTAATCTATTGATAGACATTTAAGTGGTCTCAGGTCTTAACACTACTATAAACATCGTAATGAGCATATTTCTCCATGTTTCTTTTTGCACAATCCTTAGTATATCTGTTCTATAGGATAAATTCCTAGAAATAGAACAGCTGTGTCAAAGAGCATGTGACATTTGATTTTTATGGGTATTACCAAATTGACTTCCAGGGAGTTTGTACCAATTCATGCTCCAGTGCCATTGTATAGGAATGCATCTTTTCCCATGTCTGAGCTCTTTGGCATCCTGATACATAAAAATGCTATCTCAAATGGTGCTTTAATTTGTAATTCTTTATTTATAAGTAAGATTGGGTATCAAGAATAGGGTGCTCCCAATTCTTGAAAACTCTTTGGTTAGAATAAGCACCTTTTTATCTTCTCCAGCAAATGCAGTGAGGTCAGAGCACTTGACTCTCTTAGAATGTCACTTTTCCTCATAACTTCCTTATCACAGCTGTCATCTCTAAGGCACCTGTTTAACCACTGACTGCAAAACAGAGAAGTAGTAGTTTTACCATGAGTCACAGAATCATTTCTGCTATTGAGAAATTTCTGATGCTTAAAAAAAGTGTCTTGAAGGTACATTTGGGTTAACTAGAGCAAAATTCTTGCTTTGTGTAGCTGATTGCAATGGCAGCAAACCAGTCTCCCTCATCATGGGAGGGAGGAATCTGCCTAAATGGATTCTGAGGTCATGGCTCCTCTGTTCCATCCCACAGCAGAAGGGACTGTGTCAGCAGATGAAAAATGTGCTTTTGTCTTCCTTTGTTTTGCAAAAGGTGCACTCAGCTAAACACAAAAGTGGCCAAACTCACCACCGAGCTCAAAGAGGAGCAGGAAATGAACAAGTGTTTGCGAGCCAACCAAGTCCTCCTGCAGAACAAGCTGAAAGAGGAGGAGAGGGTCTTGAAGGAGACCTGCGACCAAAAAGATCTGCAGATCACTGAGATCCAGGAGCAGCTGCGCGATGTCATGTTCTACCTGGAAGCGCAGCAGAAGATCAACCACTTGCCTGCCGAGACCCGGCAGGAAATCCAGGAGGGACAGATCAACATCCCCATGGCCTCGGCCTCAAGCCCTCCCTCTTCAGGGAGTAGTGGGAAGCTGCCCTCCAGGAAGGGCCGCAGCAAGAGGGGCAAGTGACCTTCAAAGAAACAGACTTCTCTGAGACTGTTTTCCTGGCACTGCAAGGGTATGCCAGGACCTTCAGCTAAATGTGAGGGTGGGCCCTAATAAGTACAAGTGAGGATCAAGCCGTAGTCGTTTGGCTCTTTCATTTGCTAGTGTGTGGTGTAATGAATTTAGAGGGTGCTGACTAGGAGTGCTGATGGAAATGGGCAGTATTCTAAAAGGTTATAGTTCGCTAACCTCAGACATTCTAATGACCATTTTGCCTTCCTGCTTGGTAGATGCCCCAACTCTGCTGTTCATTTTTCCATTGTATTTATTGAGTTGGTGTATTTGATATTCAGTTCTGGGGTAGGTTTAAGATATTAAGGTTTTGGGGGGGTTTTTTGTAGCCACAGGTAACATTAGCACTAGAGCAAGCACCTAACCTCCCTGAAGTCACAGCAGCTGCTTTAAAGAAAGATTCCCATTGGCTACTGAGGAGTTGTGAAAATTCCTTAGTATTAGTCTCATATCATTGTCATCCCTTCCTTTCTCTGAGGAGTTGGATTGTTTGAATGTTTTATGAAAAGAAGTTGGGTTGTAAACCAGGCACTAGCTTGTCACCAGCAGCCATCTCTTCTTGCTGTAGGGCTAGCCAGGAAAAACAAACAACCCAGAGCATACCGAGTAGGCCCAGTGTAGGAAAAATGGTGGCAGTTCCAGTTTGTTTATTTTCAGTGACTCCACACGTCATTATGAACCTCAAATAAGAAGGCTTAATGGCTGCTCCAAGACTCCAATCTCAGAGTGGATTTCCTAGCTTCTAGCAAGAATAAGCAGGGAGATTTATCATCTATGTGAAATGTAGAGTGAGGCCTCTGACTAGCTAATTGTGTATTTTGCTGGGATCAGTATTTTCTGAATGTTTAACAAAAGATTGGGCTGCACGTTCAGGTTGCAGCTAGAGGGAGCTTGGGCAGATTTTCAATTACGCTTTCAAGATATAACCAAAGGCTTTTTCTAAACCCTAAAATTAGAATTTCAACAGAGCCCCCTTTAAAACACTAGTAATGCTTGTTGTGGGCCTGTAGAAGGGCTGTGTACTTTCTCCAGAACCGTAAATGTCAAAACAATTTGTAACATGCAGTTATTGAGCAAAATTAAAGTAAGTTGGAATTTAGCTTCTGCAAGAGGTAGCTGGATAAGTTAACAAGACTACTGTCAAATGATGGGTTTTGTTTTCTGCTTTATAATTAGCCAAAGGTTTCAAGTTATTACATTTTGGAATTTTTTGTTAGCCCGTGATCAGGACTCATCCCCTTTGACCTAAATGTCTTACATGTTACTTGTTTACACATCTATGGTATCATTAATCACCATCCATTTTTATGGGATGTGCTTCAGCCTTTCCCAAAAAACCTTACCTGTAACTTTGCGAAATGAATGTACTCAGACATTCTTAATTTTTCTTAGGGCGGACCAACTCTGTAAGTCCTTCTTGGACTTCTATATACAGATATCTTAAAGCAAGAGTGGGAATGTAAAGCATAACCTAATTCTCTTTCCTATAGAGATTCTATTTTATTTAAAATCTATTTTTACACTAGTTAGAATCCTGCTGTTTTGGCCAAGTACTTGTCTTGCATGTCTGACGTTGCAGAAGCTGGGGTGGATCGGAGCATACTAATGAAGAGAATTTGAAGTAGTTTACGAAGCTTGCTTGCTCCTCACTTCCCAATAATCTTCCATCAAGCAGCCCTACCACCAGCTGGGAAGACAGAGATTATCAGCACAGGTGGGATAAATACTCTGAAAGGCTGTGCCCAGAGGAATGAGCAAATGGGCAAATGTTTCCAAACTACTTGAAGGTTTAAAAAACGTTTCAGGAAAAAAAATCTTACCAAAATATGTAAAGAAGATGTTTTTAGAAAACAGTCAAAGAGTCATGTTTGAATTTAACAAATTTACATAAGGTAGAAGCTGTTAGTGTTTTCTTCAGGATGGAAATGAACCACTTAATATACGCATACTACCTTGAACAATGAAATTGCATTAAAACAGCCAAACTTTGAACTTATTCTGCCCCGTGTGAATTTGTCTCAGTGACATTTGCTTGGGAGCATGTACCTAGTCTAAGAAAGTGTTGCTGCATAAAAATCACCGCCTTGACAATGTAGCGAACAGCTAGATTATTCATCTTTTAGCCCCTTTCCTCCAGTTTCCCAAACTAATGAAAAGTAGTCGAGGCAGATACAGACTAGGGGAAATTATCTGAATTTGGAGGTAGGGTAACTCAAGCACACAACTCTTTTGCAAACTAAAAGAAATCAGTTTATTTATCTTTTCCAGGCCCTACACCAAGCTGAGACTGGTTTTTTGTTTTTGGAAACTGTCACAAACGTGACTTGTTAGGATACACTGGATAATAAAAAGCACTGAAGCACTATCCTTTCCCTGCTTGCACAGCAAACTTGTCCTCATCAGAAGGGCTGAGACACTGACTTCAACAGCCAGCCAGTAGGGTGTGTAGAATTTGGCAAATCACAAATGAACAACTTTCTGTCATCATTTGAAAGCCCCTCTTCTACTGCAGGCAGGATACACAAGCTACAAATATCCATAAAATTTGGCTACTGTGCATGATGCCACGATGCTTGTATTGGTGGCATATATTGG
This sequence comes from Galeopterus variegatus, assembly GCF_000696425.1. Lineage (NCBI taxonomy): Eukaryota > Metazoa > Chordata > Mammalia > Dermoptera > Cynocephalidae > Galeopterus > Galeopterus variegatus. The sequence goes on from NW_007726934.1 coordinate 368,173, forward strand.
TTCATGTGAAGTCCATGGGCTTACCTAAAAGAGGAAAAAGTCACTCTTAACATTTGAGGAAAGCTATTTTGTTTTCTCCAGCATAAACCTGAATTAACTGCTGCACAGCGATTCTGTGGCATCGCTTCTCTTGGCAGCAGAAGGGAAATTGAGTCTCTTAAGAACCAGCTCCTGCTCCTTAATGATGCTGGGGGATATCTAAACAACCCAAAGACCCACCTTAATCGAGTTTAGAAAGCCACAGCTGTTCTTTGGCAGGCATCTGCTGCTGGCTAGTCCTTTTCATTGTTGCCAATGAAAATTCTTGAATATCTGTGTAGAAGAGAGGACCAGAAGCTTCTGGCTACACCAACAAACGTAGAAAGCTGTGTGTGTGTGTGTGTGTGTGTGTGTGTGTGTGTGTGTGTGTGTGTGTGTGTGTTGCTGTGGCTACACCAACAAACGTAGAAAGCTGTGTGTGTGTGTGTGTGTGTGTGTGTGTGTGTGTATGTGTGTGTGTGTGTGTGTTGCTTGCATGCATGTATCCTCATCCATTAAAGGGATCCAAAGTAGCTTTTAAAGTTAGCTCACTTGGGAGACTGTGGTGCTGATTTAAAAAAAAAAAAAAATGTTTAGTAACAGTCAAGTGAGGTGGTAAGAGGAAGAAAAACCTTTCCCTTCAGGAACCCCAAGTTATGACCTTGAACTAAGGCCTGTCTCCTTCCCCTGTGCTATGTGAAGTTGATTTTTTTCCCCCAAATGCTGTTCTGTGGTCTGCCTGGAGCAAACAAACATTCTTTGCATTTGTGCATTAGGGGACTTCAGGGAAGTTATATAAGGCTTCTTTTATTTTGTGGGGGGAGTCATGGCCTCTTTATCCTGATTAATGTCATAGTCAACCTGTTTATACCCTCTTCATTTTTTAATGATAACCCATCCTTACCTTGTATCCCTGAAACTCACACGCTCCCCCGGGAATGCTCACAGACACTTACAACCATAGGTTCTATCAGACATTAATTGAAAGCTGTACTTCCAAAAGCCAAAACTATTTCAAAATCATTGTAGCTAGTATACTTTATAGCAACATTGAGTAGTCTCCCTCACTGTAATTCTGGAAGCTTAAGAGAACACGAAAGGTTCTTAATCTGGATTTTGCATTCTTGCTGCATTAAGGGAAGAGATGAACAATCTGTTATTTTATACAAAATGATTGCAGTCTTTGATGCCTAAATTGAATTGCTTCAGGTCAAACATTTCTCACTGGAATCATCCGGAAAATGTGGTTTTGGTACTTGGCATGGAGCTGAGCTGGTGCAGATAACATTTGTTACTCCAAGGCTAATTACCAAGCTCACTAAGTGAACTAAAGCAGCTTTGTTTCTTTTCAGACATTGTTCTAAATCCCCTGACCCAAGATTCCTTTCAGATCCAGCCTGAGATTGCCTTGAAATAAACGCAGGGAGGTTTGTCCAAGAGGGGAAGTCAAAGAGTGAAATCACCTGCAAGGTCCTAGAACATGAAGGTTTATAATATTCAGGATAAATCTACCCTAGTACAATGATACTGATGGTGCATTTCTTTTCAAAAAGTAAAAGTAGGGGCCGGCCCATGCCTCACTTGGGAGAGTGTGGTGCTGATAACACCAAGGCCATGGGGTTGGATCCCTATATAGGTATGGCCGGTTAGCTCACTTGGAGAGCGTGGTGCTGACAGCAGCAAGTCAAGGGTTGCGATTCCCCTTATAAGTCATCTTTTAAAAAAATTAAAAAGGTAAAAGTAAATCTAAAAAACAGTTCTGACCTGGCCTCCGAGATGTCTTTTGTCTAGACCAAATCTCCCCATTTAAAAAGGAAGAGCCCACTGAGATGCCTCCAGTTGCATCAATTCCTGATTCTAAATTCTCAATCCGTGGGTTATGGCCCATTAGGCAAAAAGTTGAGACTTTCCCTAGAGGACTAGGAGAAGTGAAGTCCCATGTAAAAGAATGAGGTGTTTCCACAACTTGAGAAACTTGTCTGTATTACTTTACATCATTAGCATAACGCCTAGCACCACAAGACTTTAGTGCTAACTGAAAAGAAAGAACACAAACTGCTGGGGCAAAAGAACAGATCACAGAGAAAGACTCAGAAATAAAGAGTAAACGGAAAATTTTAGGAGGAATAAGGAGAGTTGCTCTCTTGGAAACACTCCAACAGAGAGCAACCAAATTATGACTTATCACACACAACCAGGTCTTCCTGCAGCATTTTTTAGGAATTATCTTTTGTGAAAGACTCAGCCTTAGCTGTACCCACTCGTATTCCAACCGATTAGTTTATGCTCACATGGAAGCTATGAGCCCAGAACGGTTTGTGAAGAAGGGCAGCAAGAGAAGAGCCACGTCACACTCCCCAACCTCCCCACCCCACCTGTCCTTGGGGAAGAAAAATTGAAATTCTCTTTTCAAAAAGCATGCCTCAGGAAAACAGCTTCTTTGCATTTGTTTCCATGCTGTGGAGAATCAACAGTAACTGGCTTTGATCCCAAATGCGGCCAACTGCAGGACGCTGAGGATTGTGCAGCCAGGAAGAACGTGAAGGGCTCCTCCGCCCACCCTCACCCCAGCACATTCGACTTCAATTATGTGGGAACATGCCTGGGCCGGGGGCTGCTGCCAGAATTCCCCTGGCCCAGATGGAGGAGGCCCCGTGCTATGGCCCAGAATCTTTCCTAAAAGTCCACACAGGATCTCTCAGTTGCTGCCAATCCTGCACTTTCTCCTTGGCGTGATTCCTGGCTGTTTGGCCAGAGTAAGGCTAAGGCTCGCTCTTGTCCCTTTCTTCCTCTACGTGCTGGGTTCTCTTCTCCCTTCAGCCCTTCTGCCCCTCGCAGTTGTAATTAAGAATGTTTCACTGCTTTCAGAAGCAGAATCCTGAAAAAGATAAGCCACGCCAACCCCCTCCTCTCATTTTTGTGAGCTCTTTTATGGCCCACAGGAGAAGGCTGCCTTTTTGGTGAACTCTCAAAAAACAGTTTTCTTTCTATCTTCTGAGATAATGTTCTTGCGGAAAGGGAGGTAATTGATGTGAAAGAACCCTGATTGGATTACTGTTAGCTTGTGTAAACCTGAGTGGACTAGGAAAACCCTAGAAGAACATCCCTATGAGAGATTTCTTTTCCAGGACTGGTTACACCAATTAGGCAATCCAGAGGGGCAGATTTTTTTTAACCAAATAAAATCTGTCTTATTTGGTAAAACCCAGAACCAAGAACCCTTGCACATGCCGAGAAGTAGAAGTAGAAATCCTGTCCTGCTGGGGTTTTGGGGAGTTTTTTTGTTTGTTTTTTGCAGCTGGCCAGTATGGGGATCCAAACGGTTGACCTTGGTGCTATAACAGCACGTGCTCTAGCTCTCAACCAACTGAGCTAACAGGCCAGCCCCCGTCCTGCTGTTTTGACACACTTGATTCCAAGGCTAGCTGGCATTTGTTTGAATTCCTGCTTAATGATCTACAGTCACTGTGCTGAGTGCTTTGTAGGTATCATTTCATTCAGTCCTCAACACAACCCTGTCAGGACGGTACAGTTATCCCATTTTATACATCAGGAAATCAAGGCTCACTGGAGACAGGATGGGACTGACCAGAATTGGCTGAGGTCATAGAGCTGATAAGTGATAAAGGCAATGCTCAATCTCTGTATCAGCCACGAAAAACAATTACATTGTATAATGTTGAATATACTAATTATCCTGATTTGATCATCACATATTGCACAAAGCTATTGATATTCAACTCTGTAACCCACATATATGTACAATCAACTATGTTACAATAAAAAAAGAAAAAAAAACCCTCTGTATCATCTGACCCCAAAATCTGGACTTGTCACTCCACTCTACTACCTCCCCTAAACTTAGGGTTCTATACACCCATCCTCTGCAAGTCTTCCCCTCTTCTCGTGGAGCTCTCTATCTTCTCCCTCTCTTATATCTCACATCAGTGGGGTCTGAGCCAGAGCTGATAAAGAGGAAGGAAGAAGAAAACAACCCCAGTGCTTTCTCCCACTATACCTAAGGGCTGACTTTGAGAAATCTCTTCATTTCAGTGTCCTGTCCTGGCCCTTTCACCCTGGGAGGCTTGGAGCCCAGTCCACAGCAACCATTTAAGCTGACATCTCAATTCTTTTATACAGAGCCTCGTGGAAGCCGAGGTGCTTCCTCAGCTGGAAAAGTTGCTTCTAGAACAAAACTATCCAGACTCTAAGGAGTTCCCTCTTTGAGAATGTAGGCTCAGTTACTGCCTCCAGAGGCACAGTCTAAAGAACCGAAATAGGCTAACTGGCAAGTATAGATTGTGGAGGGATCAGCTTAATTTGCAGCTTCAATTTATTACAGAATAAACAGGAGAGAGAGAATGTCTAGAACAAAATTCTTATAAACTACTGGGGGATATTATAAAGCAGTATTAATTTGGCGACGTAAATTGGTGTTGTGTCTGTGCAAATGTGTTCCAAGAGCTTTTTCTTTTTTTTTTTTTTTTTTTGTCTTTTTCCGTGTCCGGCAACGGATCGCAACCCTCAGTGTCGCCCCCGTACCGGACCGGGACCGGCAACGGGATCGCAGCCCTCGGTGTTGCCCCCGCGCCTCCCTCAGCCAGTGAGCGGGAACCGGTCTGCATGTGGGATCCGAACCCTCGGCGGGAGCGCCGCCGCACTTCCCAAGCGGCGCACTGTAGCAGTGCGCCACCGGGCCGGCCCGTTTTTTTTTTTTTTTTTGTCTTTTTCCGTGTCCGGCAACGGATCGCAACCCTCAGTGTCGCCCCCGTACCGGACCGGGACCGGCAACGGGATCGCAGCCCTCGGTGTTGCCCCCGCGCCTCCCTCAGCCAGTGAGCGGGAACCGGTCTGCATGTGGGATCCGAACCCTCGGCGGGAGCGCCGCCGCACTTCCCAAGCGGCGCACTGTAGCAGTGCGCCACCGGGCCGGCCCGTTTTTTTTTTTTTTTTTGTCTTTTTCCGTGTCCGGCAACGGATCGCAACCCTCAGTGTCGCCCCCGTACCGGACCGGGACCGGCAACGGGATCGCAGCCCTCGGTGTTGCCCCCGCGCCTCCCTCAGCCAGTGAGCGGGAACCGGTCTGCATGTGGGATCCGAACCCTCGGCGGGAGCGCCGCCGCACTTCCCAAGCGGCGCACTATAGCAGTGCGCCACTGGGCCGGCCCGTTTTTTTTTTTTTTTTAATATTATAACAAGGCAAATTTAACTTATGATTCAATCCATATTTTTGTGTTATGTTATTCATATATTTCCATTTATTTCCATTTATCCTATTTATAATTACATATTCTTTTTTTGTTGCTGGCTGGCTGGTAAAGGGATCGAACGAACCCCACCCTGGACCTTGGTAACCTGGAACTTGGTGTTATCAGCACCACTCTCCAACCAACTGAGCTAACTGGCCAGCCCCACAATTATATATTCTAAACGCTATTAGACAACAACAAATACGCAAAAAAAAAAGGAAGGGAAAAAAAGAGGCAAAGCAAAAAGAAAAAAACAATACAAATAGAAAATTCTATTGTTTGTATGTTTTTTATTTTTTAATGAGATATAATTAACATAAAATAGAATGCAGAACTCAAGTGTTTTAGTTTGATGAGGTTTTTCTTTTTTCTTTTTTATTCCATAAGCCTCTGCTTGATATAGCTGGATGAGTTTTGACAATTGAATATACCTGTGTAATCACCACCCAAATCAAGATGTAGAAAACTTCCATCTCCTCTCCCCAAATATGGTGTTTTATTTTTGCTTTATGTGTGTGTGTGTGTGTGGCTGGATGGTACACAATGTTTTATTTTTGAAAAGAAAAATATATAGAAGAAAATTAAAACTGTGCTTATCTCAACAGAAGAAGTTATTAATACTTTAGAATGTGTTTCCTTCTAGTATTTTCTATGCATAGTCTTTTTACATGGTTTATTTGTTCTTTCAACAATTTCTTGAGGGCCTACTAAGTGCCAGACACTGTCTAGGTTCTGGGGATACAGCATTGAATGCAAAGTCCAGGCACTGCCATCCTGACAACAAACAAAATTATATAAAATTTCAGATAATGGTAAGTGCTAGGAAGAAAGAAAATAGCTTAAAGCGATGGGAGGGAATGCTGTATTAGGTAGGATAGGGAAGGCTTCCATGGTAGATTGTGTGCAAAAAAATGGCCCATTATTCCCCTTGCAATGTGACTTTGCACCTTCGCCCATTAAAGGTGGACACTATTTCTCCACCCTCTTGAATCTGGGCTGGTCTTGTAACTTGCTTTGGACAATAGAATGTGGCCAAAGTGACACTGATAGTCTTGAGCCTTCAGGCCTTTCGAGATTCTGCTGTGTCTGGGCCGACCCGTGGCACACTCGGGAGAGTGCGGCGCTGGGAGTGCAGCAGCGCTCCCGCTGTGGGTTCAGATCCTATATAGGGATGGCTGGTGCGCTCACTGGCTGGGTGCAGCCGGTCACAAAAAAGACAAAAAAAAAAAAAAAAAAGATTCTGCTCTGTCTCAAAACCCTGCCCAGCTGCTATGAAAACAAGCTCAGGCTAGCCTGGTGGAGGATGAGAGACCACATGGATGATTCAAGCCAATCCAGTCCAGTTGTCCCAGCTGAGGTCCTAAAAAGTGCCTAACCAAGATTGACATACCTGCCCCCTGACCCACAGCAGACCACAGAGGCACCAGGAAGCCCAGCCAAGACGAGAAGAAACACCCCACTGAGTTCGGCCCAAATTGCCAACCCACAGAATCATGAACTAAACAAATGGTGGTTGTTATAAGCTATGAAGTTTGGGGCTGGTTTGTTACGCTGCAGATGCTAACTGCAACAGCCTCTCTGTGGCAGGGACATTTGAGCAGACAGCATGAAAGATGTGAAGAAGTGAGTCGTGTGAAAATCTGGAGGAAGAGTGCTTCAGTCAGAAGGAAAGCAAGGACGGGGCCGGCCCGGTGGCGCACTGCTACAGTGCGCCGCTTGGGAAGTGCAGCGGCGCTCCCGCCAAGGGTTCGGATCCCACATACAGACCGGCCACTCACTGGCTGAGCAAGGTGCGGGGGCAACGCCAAGGGTTGCGATCCCGTTGCCGGTCCCGGTCTGGTACGGGCGCGACACTGAGGGTTGCGATCCGTTGCCGTCACGAAAAAAGACAAAAAGACAAAAAAAAAAAAAAAGGAAAGCAAGGACAAAGACCCTGAGAAGTTAGTCTGTAGATCAAACTGCTTCCTGTTTTTTTCACCTTGTATGATGTCACAAACATTTCCCCATGGCATTAAAAATTACTTGTAAGCATCTTTTTTTCTTTTTTCTTTTTTTTGGTGGCTGGCCAGTAAATGGATCCAAACCTTTGACCTTGGTGTTATAACACCACACTCTGACCAACTGAGCTCACCAGCCAGCCCCAAGCATCCTTTCTGTTAGTTGCATAATGCTTTTTCCACATGGACATATCAACTTACTTAGCCTTTTACAACAGGGATAGCAAACTTTCTCTTTTTTCATTTTTTCCCTGTCTTTGTTAAGGCAAGGTCAGAATTTCTCAAGAATTGGAAGTTTGATTTAAGACAAGTCTTTCAAAGCAGAGGATTGATTAGGATTGAGGAAGATCATGATTTCACAGTCCAGGGTTAGTAGGAATGGCAAGGCTTTTTTGTTTGATTGTTTACAACTTGATAAATTATGTTTTTTTCTATTTTTTTATTGTGGTAAAGTATATATAACATAAAATTTACCATTTTAAACTTTTTCAAGTATACAGTTCAGTAACATTAAGTATATTCACATTGTGCAAACATCACTACCATCCATCTCCAGAACTTTTTCATCATCTCATACTGGAACTTAGTACCTATTAAACAATAACTCCCCATTCTTCTCTCCCCCCAGCAGCAAACTTTTTGTTAAAGGTTGCTATGGTCTGAATGTTTGTGTCCCCCACCCCTATTCGTATGTTGAGACCTAATCACCAAAGTGATGTTATTAGAAGGTGAGAACTTTGGGAGGTGATTAGGTTATGGGGAATCTGCCCTCATGAATAGGATTAGTGCACTTATAAAAGAGACCTCCAAGAGCCACCTCGCCTCTTCCACCATGTGAAGACACAGCTAGAAGTTATCATCTGTGAACTAGAAAGCAGGCCTCATCAGATACTGAATCTGCCAGTACCTTGACCTTGGACTTCCCAGCCTCCAGTACTGTGAGAAATAAATTTCTGTTGTTTATAAGCTACCCAGTTTATGCTATTTTATTATAGCAGCCCAAACAGACTAAGACAAACGTAGGTCCAGAGAGTAAATATTTTAGGCTTTGTGGGCCATATGGTCTTTGTCACAACTGTTCAGCCCTGCCAATGCAGCACAAAAGCAGCCATGGACAATACTGCATGAACATGGGCATGGCTGTGTTCCAATAAAACTTTATTTACATAAATAGGCTGCCAGGAAGCAGGCTGTAGTTTTCAAATCCCTGTTTTAAAGCAATATATTTCAAGGTTCCTTACAAGTTACCTCTTCTGCTTTAGATTCCCTTTTTATTTGTCCTGCTTTGCTGTGGTTCAGCCTTGCCCTATTGCCCACTGAAAAAAGTTCATTTGCTGTTCTGGAATTCCTCAATAATAGGGAGGGATTTCCCTGAACCTAAAACCAGCCAGTCTCCCATGAAGGGTGAGCTGAAAAGCATTCATTACAACATTTTTGTGTCATGCTGTAAATGGTAGATAAAATTTGAAAGAATAAGGAAATGTATGAATCTGCAATAGCAAGGTCAATAGAATCTTTCTAGCAAAAGTTATCATAGGAACCTGGCATTAACAGTCAACCCACAATCTGAACAGATTTTCCCACTCTGAGAGGTTTCAACAGGTTACTTTTGGCCATGGTACTCTTTGCTCTGGTGACTGGTTGTGAGTCATCAGGTTAGATCCAGGAGGAAAAGAAAAAGCCCTCATGGGATTTTATTTGACAACATTACAGATTTTCTATTCATGAAGTCACATGTAGGTGGACACTGATGCACATTAAGGTGTCATTTCTAAGGAACCAATATTCCAAAGCTAAGTGAATGAAGATGTTCTCGGGGTAGAACTGGAAGTGACTCTGAAGGTCACCTTGCCTATTGCTGTCATCTTACAGACAAAGAAGTCAATCTCCCTGAGAGTCTCCCTCTTATCTCTTGTCCCCTTGGCTATGTTCCAGTGTCACCCAGCCTCTTTCATGTCTTTGAAGTGAAGACATCATCCTTCCTAAACTCTGGTTGTACTGGATTGAATCATGTCCCCCATAAAATTCTTATCCTTCCTGGAACCTCAGAATGTGACCTTATATGGAATTAGGGTCATTGCAGATAAAATTAGTTAGGTTTAGGTCATACTGGAATAGGGTGCGCCCTTAATCCCTTATGATTGGTGTCCTTATAAGAAAGGAATACAGACAGACACAGGGAGAACACTGTGTGATGACAGAGGCAGAACTGGGAGTGACACATCCATAAGCCAAGGACAAGGATCGCTGGCAACACAAGAAGCTAAGAAAAAGACATGAGACGGATTCTCCCCTAGAACCTTCAGAGAGAGCACGGCCCTACCAACCCCTTGATTTGGACTTCTAGCTCCCAGAACTGTGTCAGAATAAACTTCTGACGTTTTAAGCCATCCAGTTCTCAGTACTTTATTTTATTTTTTATTTTTTTGTCTTTTTCGTGACCGGTAAGGGGATCGCAACCCTTGGTGTGGTGTTGCCCACACCGCGCTCAGCCAGTGAGCGCGCCGCCGCCATTCCTATATAGGATCAGAACCCGCGGGGGGGGGGGGGGGGGGGGGG
>NW_007726934.1:378356-380792 GCF_000696425.1 Galeopterus variegatus
CGCTCCCCCCCCCCCCCCCCGCCGGGCGCGCGCGCCCCCCCCCCCCTCTTTAAAGTGAAACCACCCCGGGGGGGGGGGGGGGGGGGAGCGTCGCTGCGCTCCCAGCGCCGCACTCTCCCGAGTGCACCACAGGCTCGGCCCTCTCAGTACTTTATTACAGCAGCCCCTGGAAACTAACATACTGGTCTTTAAGTTTCTGTTCCTTCTGACAGCTGCTCTCTTCCTAGGGCCAGCTCCTATTCATCCACTAAAACTTAATTAATTTATTTATTTTTCGGTGGCTGGCCAGTACAGGGATCCAAACCCCTGACTTTTTTTTTTTAATATAAATTTAAAATTTTTATTGTTATTTGGTTTTCGTAGTCTTTATTTATTTATTTTCTGGCAGCCTGCCGGTACAGGGATCCAAACCTTTGACCTTAGCATTATGAACACTGTGCTCTAACCAATTGAGCTAACCAACCATCCCTTTCTAAACCTTACTTTAAATGCCTCCTCAAGGAGGCCCTCCCTGTGAACTGGACTAGTGTGGCTCCCCAGGTCTTGGCTTTTCCTCACCCATCAAGCAATCAGGCTGCATTCTCAGTCACTTCCACCAGCCCACTCAAGGCGGGGAGTTCTCAGGCCTCAGCCTTTCTACTCTCTGTCTCGGTGAGCTCACCAATTCCTGTGGTTTGAAAGACCATCCTGATGCTGCCGAATCCCCAAATTTCTAACTCTAGCCTAGGCCCTCCTCTGAGCACTCCATCTACTTACTTGAAATCTCTCCTGGAATGTTGCACACACATCTCAAACTTCATGTGTTAGAAAGGAATTCTTTGATTCTCCCCAACAAGTGTATCCCCCACCTCCAGCTCTGGTCTTTTGTCTCAGAATAAGAACCATCCTCATCCATGAAGTTGCTCAAGCCTGAAACTGGGCATCACCCTGGATTTGCCCTTTTCTCCCCCTGCTACCCAGCCATCAGCAGGTCTGTCTGTCCCTCTCCCTCAAATGTCTATGGAACCTACTTAATCTTCTCCACTCCTATTGCCACCACCCAATCCAAGCCACCAGCTTCTCTCCCCTGGACAATTGCAGTGGCCTCCTTGCTGGTCCTTCTGCTGTTACTTTTGCCCCCCTCCAAACCATACTCTATACAGCAGCACTCCCTGCTTACAACACTTATAAAACCTATCAGTGGTTTTCCTGGATCTTAGAGTAAAATCCAAAGTCTTGCCTCAGCTTGCAAGGTCTTGCGTGATCTGACCCTGACCAACCTCTCTAATCTCATCTCATACCACTCTCCTTCTCTTATGACTTCCCAGCTACCTTGAGATTTAAAAGGTGAATTAGTTGCTAGGGCTGCCCTAGGGTGGCTTAAACAACAGAAATTTATTTGCTCATTGTTCTGGAGGCTGGAAGTCTGAGATCAAGGCCAGCAGGGTTGGTTCCTTCCAAGAGCCATGAGGGAGAATCTGTCCCATGCATTTCTTCTCTTCCAGTGGTTTGCCAGCAATCTTTGGCATTCCTTAGCTTGGAGATGTATCACCCTGATCTTTGCCTTGATATTCACATGGCCTTCTCCCTGTGCGTGCGTGTGTGTGTGTTTCCCCTTTTTATAAGAATGCCAGTCACATTGGGGTTAGGACCCATCCTAATGACCTCCTTTTAACTCGATTACTTCTGTAAGAACCCTGTCTCCAAATAAGATAACATTTTGAGGTTCTGCAGGTTAGAAGTTCAGCATGTAAATTTGGGGGGGATCCAATTCAACCCATAACACATGGTTGTTTTTTTTTTTTTTTGTCCTTTTTGAGACCGGCCACACCGCGCTCAGCCAGTGAGCGCTGTGAGCGCACTTGGTCATCCCTATATAGGATCCGAACCCGCGGCAGGAGTGCTGCTGCGCTCCCAGTGCCGCACTCTCCCAAGTGCGCCACGGGCTCGGCCCTAACACATGGTTTTGATTTTGCAAGCTCTTTCCCACTGTGGGAACTTTGCATGTGCTATTCTTACTAGAAAGCCCTCCTGAACCCTTTGAATGGCTGGGGCCTTCCCTTCCTTTAGCTTATATGTTCCCTTCTCAGAGAGGCTTTCTCCAACCCCCTTCCCTGAAGAATGTTCCTGAACCATCCCTGACCCAGCCATTTCCTATTACTCTTTGCCTCAATACATTGTTCCCTTTATTGCAATAGTTTCGGTTATTTGTCTGCATATGTTTTTTCCTGTCTCCTTCCACTAACTGTAAACTCCTTGAAGCCAAGGTTTATGTCTCTCTCCTCACTGTATGCCAGTGTTTGTGGACCAAATGACTGAGCAAAGGTTGAGTTTATTTGGTCACACTATAAAGCTAGAATCAGACCCCAGATCTCCTGCTTCCTAGTTTCTATGGCCTTCCACATTCCCTCCCTACAAAAGCTTCTTTCTTTTTTTTTTTTTTTTTTTTCTTTTTCG